>NW_025334831.1:35000-65000 GCF_020171115.1 Neogale vison
TGACAGAGATCCCAAGTAGATGGAGAGGCAGGCAGAGAGAGAGAGAGAGAGAGAGAGAGAGAGAGAGAAGCGGGCTCCCTGTTGAGCAGAGCCACATGCGGGACCCGATCCCAGGACCCTGAGATCATGACCTGAGCCGAAGGCAACGGCTTAACCCACCGAGCCACCCAAGCGCCCAGTGGTCGCCTTCGCCTTTCTAGTAACCCTAACAGGTCGACCAGATGGTCCAGCCACGGATGGAGGGAATTCAGGCCAGACTGAGGTGGGAGATGGAGGATGGAGGGAGGAGGGAGGAGGGAGGAGGGAGGAGGGAGGAGGGAGGAGGGAGGAGGGAGGAGGGAGGAGGGAGGAGGGAGGCGGGAGGCGGGGAGGCGGGGAGGCGGGGGGAGGGCGGGGAGGCGGGGGGGGCGGGGGGGCGGGGAGGCGGGGGGCGGGGGGCGGGGGGCGGGGGAGGCAGATGGGGCGCGCGCGCGGAACCTGTCGCGGGGCCGGGGAAGGAACCTGAGGAAGGCCTAGAGGTGGGTCGCGGCCAGGGCGGAGGAGGCGGGGAAGCGGGGTGTGGCAAGAGCTTGGTCTTGGACCTCAGGAGGCAACCTAGAGGTGGACGGAACTTGGAAGAGTTGGGGTTTGATGATGGTGGTGGTGGTGGTGGTGGTGATGATGATGATGATTTTTTTTTCCAATTTATTTATTTTCAGAAAAACAGTATGCATTATTTTTTCACTACACCCAGTGCTCCAGGCAAGCCGCGCCCTCTATAATACCCACCACCTGGTACCCCAACCTCCCACCCCACCACCACTTCAAACCCCTCAGATTGTTTGTCAGAGTCCCTAGTCTCTCATGGTTCACCTCCCCTTCCAATTTATCCAAAAGCACATACCCTCCCCAATGTCCATAACCCTACCCCCCTACTCCCAACCACCCTCCCCCCAGCAACCCACAGTTGTGGTGAAGATTTGATTCATTTGACAGACGGGGGGGGGGGGGACGGAGGGAGGGAGGGTGGGAGGGAGGGAGGGAGGGTGGGAGGGAGGGAGGGAGGGTGGGAGGGAGGGAGGGAGGGTGGGAGGGAGGGAGAGAGAGAGAGAAAGAGAGAGAGCGCGATCGCGCGAGCGGGGCTGGTGGGGGTGGGGAGCGGAAGAACGAGGGAGCGCGCAGAGCAGCGGGAAAGGGAGAAGCAGGCTTTCCATCAAGGAGGGAGCCCGATGTGGGGTTCCATCCCAGGGCCATTGGATCATGACCCGAGCGGAAGGCAGGCGGCCGGCCACCTGGCCCGCCCGACTGAGCCAAGGACGCACCCTGGACCTAGGAACAGTTGTCGTGCAATGATATTTTTTTCTTTGTCCGTTTGTTCGTTTGTTTATTTATTTATTTATTTATTTATTTATTTTCCTTTAACGATTTCATTTACTTATTTGACAGAGAGATCACAAGTAGTTGGGGGGGGGCGCGAAGAGACAGGCTCCCTGCTGAGCAAAGAGCCCAATGTGAGGCTCGATCCCAAGACCCAGGGATCATGACCTGAGCTGAAGGCAGAGGCTTTAAACCCACTGAGGCACCCAGGATCCCCTAGTGCAATGATTTTGACGGATCGTTTCAGAAATGTGAACCGGTGTTCTTCTCTAAGCACCTTCTCCACCATCCCTTCAACAAACCTGAACATTTGAGAAGGTTAACGTGGGGAATACCATGAGATGCCTAAATTATAACCATGACCGCTATTTCTGCTTCTGTACCTTCGCTTGCTAACCCATGAAGAGATGGAAAAATACCAGCAGATTTTCTATAGACACTCTGTAGCCACACTTCCCACACCCAGAATTGAACCTGACAGAATGGCTGCTCCCGGACCCCTCCCCCCCGCTCTGGGCCAAGAGGAAACCCCCACCCGGAATTGGACCTGACAGATTGACTGCTCCTGGACACCCCCCCCCCCAAATCCGGCTCTGGGCCGAGAGAGAACAACCATCTGGCGCCCCGAGGCTTGACAGGAAGAGCCCGGTCAATCCTGAGGTGACACATACCCTGGCGGCGCCAACTCAGCAGTTTGAAGAATGACAGCCCTTTGACCTAACCAATAATCTGTTCCCAGCCTTTTCCCGCTCTGTAGCACGCCAGTCATATTATAGAGTTCTTTTTTGATTTTCCCGCGGTATGTGGCAATTTGTTAGAAGATACTATGATGTATGCTAAGTCCCTGCCTCCCCAAAAATAGTGTATAAAAGGTGTTGTGATCCCGAGCTCGGGACCTCTTAGCGTCACCGGCAACGAGTGCGCGGAAGTTCGGGTTCGGACTCGTAATAAAAGACCCTTACGGGGCGCCTGGGTGGCTCAGTGGCTTAAGCCGCTGCCTTCGGCTCAGGTCATGATCTCAGGGTCCTGGGATCAAGTCCCGCATCGGGCTCTCTGCTCAGCAGGGAGCCTGCTTCCTCCTCTCTCTCTCTCTCTCTCTCTCTCTCTCTCTCTCTCTCTCTCTGCCTGCCTCTCTGCCTACTTGTGATCTCTCTCTGTCAAATAAATAAATAAAATCTTTAAAAAAAAAAAAAAAAGACCCTTACTGTTTGGCTTTGATTCTGGACTCTGGTGGTCGTCTTTGGGGGTTCTCGGAATTTGGGCACAACAACCACTGTAAAAGCGGACACAGGCGCCGCTGTTCTTCTCCATAGAGTTCGATCGACCCAGGGACGGATATCCAGTTTCCCTTTCTCTGAAATGACCTGGGACACCACTTTTCTGGCCACCTCCTGTCCTGCTCCTCCCACCCCAACAACCTATCATGGGACCTTACCCTTTCACCTGCAGAACGCTTTTCCACTCCTCCCGCCTGGAATACGTTGGCTTGGAGTCTCTGCCGAATCCCAGCACCCAGGCGTGTGGTGGCCGCCCACAGACTCTGTCCACTCTCAGAGGTGATTAGCCTGGAGTACCTTGGCTTGGAGTCTCTGCCGAATCTCAGCACCCAGGCGTGTGGTGGCCGCCCACAGACTCTGTCCACTCTCAGAGGTGATTAGCCTGGAGTACGTTGGCTTGGAGTCTCTGCCGAATCCCAGCACCCAGGCGTGTGGTGGCCGCCCACAGACTCTGTCCACTCTCAGAGGTGATTAGCCTGGAGTACGTTGGCTTGGAGTCTCTGCCGAATCCCAGCACCCAGGCGTGTGGTGGCCGCCCACAGACTCTGTCCACTCTCAGAGGTGATTAGCCTGGAGTACGTTGGCTTGGAGTCTCTGCCGAATCCCAGCACCCAGGCGTGTGGTGGCCGCCCACAGACTCTGTCCACTCTCAGAGGTGATTAGCCTGGAGTACGTTGGCTTGGAGTCTCTGCCGAATCCCAGCACCCAGGCGTGTGGTGGCCGCCCACAGACTCTGTCCACTCTCAGAGGTGATTAGCCTGGAGTACGTTGGCTTGGAGTCTCTGCCGAATCCCAGCACCCAGGCGTGTGGTGGCCGCCCACAGACTCTGTCCACTCTCAGAGGTGATTAGCCTGGAGTACGTTGGCTTGGAGTCTCTGCCGAATCCCAGCACCCAGGCGTGTGGTGGCCGCCCAAAGACTCTGTCCACTCTCAGAGGTGATTAGCCTGGAGTACGTTGGCTTGGAGTCTCTGCCGAATCCCAGCACCCAGGCGTGTGGTGGCCGCCCACAGACTCTGTCCACTCTCAGAGGTGATTAGTCAGGGTAACGCACACAAGCTCTCAGAAAACTATGCATGCCCAGTATCATACACGTCCACTCCCTGCGCGCCCCCCCCCCCGTTTTGAATGTCTGCGTGGACCCACAGTGTGGAGGAATGCGCGCGTGCGCGCACACGCAGGCACGCAAGCAGGCACGCAAGGATGGCTAGGGAGAGAGGGAGGAAGGACGGAAGGAAGGAGGAAGAAGGGAAGGGAAGGGAAGGGAAGGGAGACAGGCCGACCACCCGCCCTGTTCGCCTCCCTCCTTCCCAAGGGACCTGACTACTCACCTCCCTCCCTCCCTCCCTCCTCCCGAGGGACCTGTCTACTTACCGCCCCCCCTCCGTCTACCTACACATTTCCCTCACATTTTCAAAGTGGAGATAAAATTCGCACTCCATAACTCACATACTCTTCAAAGTACACAGTTCCGTTGCCTTTTTTCCCTAAGGTTACTCACAAAGATGCGCAACCCTCGCCGCCATTTCCAGAACGTCCCCATCCCTTCGAAGAGAAACACCCTTCCCACCCACCCCCTGCCCCCTTCCCATCCGCGCCCCCCTCTCCCCTCCTCCTGACTCTCTTCACCGGTCTCCCCCAACAGCCTCCGAATCACCCCCCACCCCCCACCACCCCCCCACCCCCACCACCCCCACCACCCCCCCCCCCGCCCCACCCCCGCCCCACCCCACCCCGTCCCGCCTAGGACTGGGATATTACCGCTGCCTTCTTCCTACCCCTGGAATCCCAAGGCATTATGCCACCCCTGGCTCTCTGGTTCCTTTTTCTTAGCGTCATGTTTTTTGGGGTTCGCCCATGTACTTCCACGAATCGGCGCTCTGCTCCTTTGTACGGCGTTATCACTCTCCACGATGAGCTTATGAAGATGAGTGGAACGACGGAATGATGTTCACGTGCCACTGAGTCCCCCTGACCCCTTTTCTCTTAAAACTTTAAGTGGTACTAAAGCAGTACCACCTCTGAGGACAGAACTTCTAGCATCATCAGCAGACACTGTGGAAAGGTGTTTTGCACTGTGTCGCGTGGCCGCCTTCTTCCCTGGAAAAGGATTCACAGGCTATCCTGCACCCCTTAAGGCCATAACGATCTCCTCATACTCTGCCATGGTCCTGTGTCTTGGGTTGCGTGGCGGCCCGTTCCCCACGGAGAGCTACCCTCACTTCATCCTCCTACACTGGCCTGCCAGAAGTGTACTCTGGTTTCCTTTACATCTAAACCTTATCTCAAGTTTGCGTTTTGACAGGACGGAGGGACGGAGGGACGGAGGGACGGAGGGACGGAGGGACGGAGGGAGGGACGGAGGCCCACATTTTTCATTGACATGGTGGAGAAGGAGAAGATGGGTGCGGGCCTGTGTATATTCTTTTCTATTGTGGGGTGAGCAGAGGATTCAGATTCAGCTCTTGCCAGAAGGGATCTAATCTCTCCATAAACAATCAGGCAAAATAGCAGGCGAACAGTAAGGGCAAGTAAGGGTAAGAAGAACATAGACAAGATTGGCTCTAGATGCTGGAGTTTCCCAAGCAATGATCTCATCAGAGGCACACAAACGTCAAAGATTTCCAGAGACCATGCTTAGGTATGGACGTCATTCCAAAGGTATGGTGCTATCATCCGGTGAGTGTAGTATGCTGTCCCCAGCTCACAGGAGCAGAGTATCTTGCAGATACAGTACGAGGCTCATCCCTGGATGGAATTGTGCCAGAGAAAGGGAGACAGCAGCCTGTCCTTGAGCCTAAGGTGTGTTGAAGAGAGTGATTCTCTAAAGTACCTTGGGCTGAAGAAGACCAGCTGGATTTCTGTTGGTTGGTCATAGGTATTTGCGGCAACGGGATGGGTGTGGGCGGGTGGGTGTAGTTTGTTTACTTTCTTTTTTTTTTTTTTTTAAAGATTTTATTTATTTATTTGACAGAGAGAAATCACAAGTAGATGGAGAGGCAGGCAGAGAGAGAGAGGGAAGCAGGCTCCCTGCCAAACAGAGAGCCCGATGCGGGACTCGATCCCAGGACCCTGAGATCATGACCTGAGCCGAAGGCAGCGGCTTAAGCCACTGAGCCACCCAGGCACCCCGTTTGTTTACTTTCTGAACAAGGTGAAAGAACTCTTCAAGTGGAAGTATTTGCACCAGGTGTCTGGGAGGATGGGAGGGTGTGGCTCAGTCCCTTTACCGAGAAAATGGGAGAATCCGGCCTTTTAAGAACCAGGCAAAGAGAAGAGTTTAGCTTTGGCCATCGCAGCACCTGGCACCTGGCACCTCCACAGAAAAAATAGAAGGTTCCCAGAATGAACTGAGCTGCAGGAGTCAGCATGAGCAGACCCCACCACCCTCAGCCCCCAGTCCCCCACCCACCCCCAACCCGGGCAGGCACTAGCTATAGTCCAGAACTCCAGATCTGGGTCCACCTCCCCCTGCCAGGGCTCCCCCTGCCCTCTTCTCAGCCAGGGACGTATATGTGAGCATGATCCCAGAAAAAAATTTCCCCTCATCCACAGATATCTTGCCAACAGTTTGACCACTTTGCCTGAGATACCAACTCATCTGGTATCACCCGAGCGTGATTTTTTTCCCTAGGGACCTGGGGCCTAGTTCACTACTTAGGATGAACAGCACCCCACCCCCCCCACCATCCCCACCCCCAGCCTACTGCTCCCAATTCGACCTGAGGAGGGAGGAGGGAGGAGGGGCGGGGGGGGCGGGGGGGGCGGGGGGCGGGGGGGGGCGGGGGGCGGGATGGGAGGGCCGCTGAAGGGAGGTTCAGGTTGACCCATTCTAATGGGCCTCATTCAATCCAATCGTTTCATTCAAATGCAGAAAGCTTTCGGTAAAGTCAGAGCCTGGGGCTTCTCTCCATTGAATGGCGTTCTTCAAATCCCCCAACACTCCGGCTGTGGCTTGCAAACTTGGGGAGGGAGGAGGCAAAGGGGAGGGAGACAGAGCGTTCTGAAGAGCTTACCTCATCTGGGGGCAAAAAAGAGCCCCTCCTTTTCCTAACCCAGGAAACGCCAGTAAACCCTTTGGGAATCGTGGATGTGGAGGATGACGTCAGACCTTAAAGCCTTCCAAGGGTGGGGGGGGTCAGTCGGAGAGGGACATGAAACACATGATGGTGGTGTCTTAGGATTCAGAGGCCAAACACAGGCATGGACTGATGATGGTGGTGTCTTAGGATTCAGAGGCCAAACACAGGCATGGACTGATGATGGTGGTGTCTTAGGGGTCAGAAGGCAAACACAGGCATGGAGTGATAAGGGATAAGAGCTAAGAGCGGCCTGACAGAGGACAGTTCTCACTCATCCACCGAGTTACAGGGCCTAGCAAGCCCACTCCTCTAAAGCGACATGAACAGTTTATTGATGATCCATCGACTGGTCCTCCCTCTCCCACCTGCTTCCCAAAGGAAACCCTCTGTCTCATTCCCACATAGCCACTGGCTGTTTCACATGCCACCTTCTGTCCACTAAAAGAAGAAAGGAAGATGGGGAACCCTAAACCAGCTCCACAGATAGCACCTCTGCACAGAGGGGTGAGTGTGGGTCTCATTGGGCAAATGGGGACTCTGAGCCTTGATCCCTGGGTTGTTTCAAAAAATGCACTGGAAGGAACACCTGGCTGGTTCAGTCAGAAGAGCACATGACTGTTGATCTCGGTCATGATCGTGAGTTCAAGCCCTGCCTTGGGTCCACAGATAATGGAAAATTAATGGATGAAATTTTAAAACATTAAGTATGGGATGTTGATCTCTTTATAAAAAAAAAAAAAGGGGGGGGGGCGCCTGGGTGGCTCAGTGGGTTAAAGCCTCTGTCTTCGGCGATCCCAGGGTCCTGGGATCGAGTCCCCGCATTGGGCTCTCTGCTCAGCAGGGAGCCTGCTTCCTCCTCTCTCTCTGCCTGCCTCTCTGCCTACTTGTGATCTCTGTCTGTCAAATAAATAAGTAAATAGAATATTAAAAAAAAAAAAAAAGGAATGGAGGGGCGGCGGCTCGGTCTATTAAGCGTCTGCCTTCAGCTCAGGTCATGATCTCAGGGTACTGAGACTGAGCCCTGCCCCTCTGGGGCTCCCTGCTAAGTGGGGTGTCTTCTCCCTCTCCCTCTGTCCCTCCATCCACTCGTGTGTTCATGCGTGTGCGCGCGCTCTCTCTCTCTCTCTCTCTCTCTGAAATAACTAACTAACTTACTAGATAGAATCACACTTCAAAAGAAAAAAGGGCAGGGACATTTACGATTGTTCACGGGGAAAGATGGAGCCTACACAGTGTGGAAACATACTACGTACCACCTATCCCCATGTTTACTTTGGGGTGGAGACTTGACCTGAGAAGGAGGCAAAATTGAGTCCCTTATGTCAGGAGGTTACCTTAGGAGAAGGAGAAGGGGCTCTAGGCATGCTGTGATAGCTGGTCTAACCTGAATGGGGTCTTAGGCTTCTTCTCTCAGGTAAGGAGTATCAGGGCCGTGCTTGTTGATAGGCTGCAAGCCATCAGATGACCTTCAGTCCAGAAATCTGCAGAGGTGCCTAGTTATTTGGTAGCAAGGCCTGAAAAGAGATGGTGGCTCAGCAGGGGAAACCAATTCTCTGAAAAACAGGCTTTAAGCTTTCAGCTAGCATCAGCGGATTTACCTTCTGGGGCATGGTTTCAATCAACCCCTCCACCCACCCCTGCCAAGTTATGCTGTGGCTATTCTTTTATTTCCTCAGGGGAGGTAGGTTTATGGTAAAGAAATCTCTGTACATCTTAGCTGTAACATGCCTATATGCAGGGCTAAACAGAGGTGGTGTGTGTGTGTGTGTGTGTGTGTGTGTGTGTGTTAAGATTTTATTTATTTTATTTGACAGATAGAGATCACAAGTAGGCAGAGAGGCAGGCAGAGAGAGAGGGAGGAGGAAGCAGGCTCCCTGCTGAGCAGAGAGCCCAACACGGGGCTCGATCCCAGGACCCTGGGATCATGACCTGAGCCGAAGGCAGAGGTTTTAACCCACTGAGCCACACAGGTGCCCCTAAACAGAGGTTTTTAACCTGTAGGCTAAAAGCGAATAGAAACAACAGGGAGTCAGACATGCTATGTTTACCCCTGTTACAATTTACCGTGGTCAATCCTTCATTCCATTTCTATGGAACATGGGCAGAGGTCTGCCTTCTGTAACCGCTTCAAACTGAATTAGGGTGCAGTGGAGGCTTTGGAATGGAAGGATCTGAGACAGAGCTGATCGCAATTTTTGGTCCCTTGTGCTAATGGTAGTGGGGGGGGGGGTGCTCAGAGATAGTTCCCTCTCTGAGAACTTGAATATTTCTCTACATGGTTTGGTACCACATGGCATCATTGATTTTATTCCCAAGTACACTTTAAGGAATAGTAACAGTACAGTATAACCCAATAGTCTCATTCTCTCTTAAATCGGCCTGACATCAGTGGCCATCCAAGAATACAGATGAGGGGGCGCCTGGGTGGCTCAGTGGGTTAAGCCTCTGCCTTCAGCTCAGGTCGTGATCCCAGGTTTCTGGGATCGAGCCCCACATCGTGCTCTCTACTCAGCAGGGAGCTTGCTCCACCCCACCCAGCCCCACCTGCCTCTCTGCCTATTTGTGATCTCTCTCTCTCTCTCTCTCTCTCTCTCTCTGTCAAATAACTAAGTAAAATATTAAAAAATAATAATAATAATAAAATACAGATGAGTAAATGAGTCTGAGCCCCTCCTCCGGCTGGGGAAGGGGGCAAAGGTTGTGGTGGGTTAAGGGCTTCTTCTAGCCAAGTAGCTTAGTGTTTGACTTGAATTATCAGGGGCCCTTCTCCTTCTCCTTCCTCTTCCTCCTCTCCTGCCTTTACAGATTTTTATTAAGGAATCTCTGCACCTTGGGGCGCCTGGGTGTCTCAGTGGGTTAAAGTCTCTGCCTTTGGCTCGGGTCATGATCCCACGGTCCTGGGATTGAGCCCTACATTGGGCTCTCTGCTCCGTGGGGGGCCTGCTTCCTCCTCTCTCTCTGCCTGTCTCTCTGCCTACTTGTGACCTCTGTCTGTCAAATAAATAAATACAATCTTTAAAAAAAAAAAAATGTAATCTCTGCACCCAGTGCGGGGCTTGAACTCACAACACCGAGATCAAGAGTCGCATGTTCTTGGGGCGCCTGGGTGGCTCAGTGGGTTAAGCCGCTGCCTTCGGCTCAGGTCATGATCTCAGGGTCCTGGGATCGAGTCCCGCGTCGGGCTCTCTGCTCAGCGGGGAGCCTGCTTCCTCCTCTCTCTCTCTCTGCCTGCCTCTCTGCCTACTTGTGATCTCTGTCAAATAAATAAATAAAATATTAAAAAAAAAAAAAAAGAGTCGCATGTTCTACCGACTGAGCCAGCCAAGTGCCCCTATTTATATGGGTTCTTATTTCCAAAGGGGGGTTAATACAGGTGCAGCGAGTGGAGTTAACTATCATAGACTCTGCCTCATTCATCTAGCAATCCAGTGGTTAATAAGAGGCACTTCTATGGAAACAAAAGGAAAACACTGGTTACTGGTTGAAACAAGGGCTCAACCCAGTATCTAAGTCTGGAGTGCTGCCAGTGAGGTCTCTAGCTGTCAGGCTTGAAGCATCCTTGGGTGGAGTGGGAGTGGGCAGGGCCTATCTAAGGGATTTTTCTGGTGTGTAGGTCAAATGTCTCATTTCGAGTGGCCCATGGAGCAGCAGGCACAAAGACTGTCTATGTATGACGTGCTAGTGTGGCCACTTCCCTCAAGTTTCTTTCACGTGGTCGAAGTTCCTCTCCAGGCTTCAGGGGGGAAAAATAGATATAGATATAGATATAGATATAGATATAGATACACACACACACACACACACACACACACACATTGTTTTAGTTCTTAATGGTTGTAAGATAGGAGAATGGTAGAATGTTGGAAACCTTAGTTCACAGAGTCACAGTCATAGAGAATCAAGGAAACAAGAAGGATCCAGGATCCAGTCCGGTTTTAGAGGCAAAGAACAAACGCTCAAAGATAATTCATCAGAATTACCAACTACCGGGGCGCCTGGGTGGCTCAGTGGGTTAAGCCACTGCCTTCGGCTCAGGTCATGATCTCGGGGTCCTGGGATCGAGTCCCACATCGGGCTCTCTGCTCAGCGGGGAGCCTGCTTCCCCATCTCTCTCTCTCTCTGCCTGCCTCTCTGCCTACTTGTGATCTCTCTCTGTCAAATAAATAAATAAAATCTTTAAAAAAAAAAAAAAAGAATTACCAACTACCAACCCCGAAAGTGTGTTATTGAATTAGAATCTTTCTTTCTAAAGTCACCGTTCTTCCCATCAAAGATAGCCAAAGGAAGATGAATTTGTTTGTAAAACAAGTCCAGTTTTAACACAGTTGTTCTAATCATCTACATAAGCAAGGCAAGAATAGCAAGTGACCATATATGGGGTCTTTCTTTCTTTCTTATCTGCTTTGATGGAGCTTTTCACAAGGAATTTTTTTTTTTAAGGTTTTATTTATTTATTTATTTGACAGAGAGAGAGATCACAGTAGGCAATAGAGGCAGGCAGAGAGAGAAGGAAGCAGGCTCCCTGCTGAGCAGAGAGCCCGATGCGGGACTCGATCCCAGGACCCTGAGTTCATGACCTGAGCCGAAGGCAGTGGCTTAACCCACTGAGTCACCCAGGCACCCCACAAGGAATTTTAGATTGAACTTATTTTTTTTTAAAGATTTTATTTATTTATTTGACAGAGAGAGATCACAAGTAGGCAGAGAGGCAGGCAGAGACAGAGAGAGAGGAGGAAGCAGGCTCCCTGCCGAGCAGAGAGCCCGATGCGGGACTCGATCTCAGGACCCTGAGATCATGACCTGAGCCGAAGGCAGCGGCTTAACCCACTGAGCCACCCAGGTGCCCGAACGTATTTCTTTTTAAAATATTTTATTTTATTTATTTGAGCGGGGTGGGGGTGGGGGGGATACAAGCGGAAGGAGAGGGAGAGGGAAAAGCAGACCCCCCCCCCAAGGCAGATGCTTAACGACTGAGCCACCCAGGCTCCCCTAGATTGGACCTTTAAAGATTATTTATTTATTTATTTATTTGTCACAGAGAGAGAAGCGAGAGCAAGCACAGGCAGACAGAGAGGCAGGCAGAGGCAGAGGGAGAAGCAGGCTCCCTGCCAAGCAAGGAGCCCGATGCGGGACTCGATCCCAGGACGCTGGGATCATGACCTGAGCCGAAGGCAGCCGCTTAACCAACTGAGCCACCCAGGCGTCCCTAGATTGGACCTTTAAGTGCGCGTTTAAATCCAGGGGCCAAGCCCAAAATTTCCCACCAGATTCGCCTGCAAAATCTGCAGATTTGGGTGAATTCCTCTTTTCCTGAGGCCCTCCAAATTTCCTGAAGTTCCTGCATCCGCCATGAGGTGGCAGTCTTTACTCAACTGTTAAGGCTAAGGCGACCTCTGTCAGCAAGGTTAACAGGCCAACATTTCCAAGGGGCTTTATGGATCCATCAAGTCATTGAGACCTTTTTAAGCTGTCTCATCATATCTGAGTCTACGCATGTGTCTCTGAAAGATGATATTCCAGGGGCACCTGGCCGGTTCGGTCAGTAGAGAGCAGGACTCTTGGTCTCAGGGTTGTCAGTTCGAGCCCCACGTTCGATGTAGAGATTACTTAAAAAATAAAATCTGTTGGGCGGCTGGGTGGCTCAGTGGGTTAAGCCTCTGCCTTCGAGACAGGTCATGATACCCGGGTCCTAGGATGGAGCCCTGCATTGGGCTCTCTGCTCAGCAGGGAGCCTGCTTCCAGCTCTCTTTTCTCTCTCTCTTTCTCTCTCTCTCTCTCTCTCTCTCTCTCTCTCTCTCTCTCCTCCTCCTCCTCCTCCTCCTCCCTCTCTTTCTCTCCCCCCACCCCACCCCTCTCTCTGGTAAAAAACTAAAATCTGCAAAATGAAATGAAATGGAATGAAATGAAATAAATGGGGGGGGGGGCGGAAAAAAGAATAAAAGCTGATTATCTGTATTGCATGTGACATTGTGGGCTCCAAAACTATGTCTCTTTAAAATAAAACCAACAACCTTGAACTGGCTTTAAAGCCAAAAAAGTCGCACCCGTGTCCACTAAAAATAGTCAGTCAATTGTTTCCCCACTCTCAGGCTCCTGTGGGGAAGTCTGAAGTGGGCTGTTTAAGTCCAGGGGAGCCCTCGGGCCCCTCCCTGCTGATTTGCAAGATGCTCCAATTTAGACCTCAGAAGGAGTTGGCCCAAGGGCTTGGAGTGATTTTTTGTTCCTTGATAACGAGGCGAGGGAGGCGGGGGAGGGGGGAGGAGGGAGGAGGAGGAGCCGCCACCCCCGCCACCGCGGCTGGAGGCACCTGGGATGGCAAAGGAGTTGACCACTCCAGCCACACCCCCGGCGTGCAGAAACGGGTCGGGGTGGGGTGGGTGTGTCTCGCAGCAGAGGTGGGGGCGGGGCAAGGGAGCCGCTGGCAAGGCCCGGGGCAGATTTAAAGTTTTGGACTAATCTTTTTTTTCTTTTTTCTTTTCTTTTCCCGTTTGGCCTCTGCCTGCGTCCGCCTCCGCCTCCGCCTTCAACTCACTCTGCAAAATGGGCTTTATCTGTAGTTGCTTTTCAGCCCGCTGGGAGTCAGTGGGTTGGGCATCAGTCAGTTTAGGTGTGTGTACTTGGGGAGGAGGAAGTGGGGAGGGGGAGTGGATTTCGGATTTCTAGTGTCTGTCCGCCCATCTTCCTCCACTTCCTCATTCTTTTGACTATTGGGAAGTGGGGGGGGGGGGCAGGTGTGTTCCATTTTTGTCTATCCTTCTCTCTCTGGACCATCGATTGGGGCCCTTCCCTTGAGGCATCTTTCCGATGGAGCGACATCCCAGATCATGTGACCTGAAAAACATTCGGGCTTGTTCTTACCATGCCCGATTTTTACAGGTGCCTCCTTTAAACTCAGTAAATAAATAAAGAGTTCCTTTGCAAATGGATGTTAGCAAAAGCGTCCTGAGGGAGAGAAAACATCTCAAATGTGTAACGCATAGGGACACATAGATACAAACAAAATGCAAGCAACTTCTAGCCTTTGTTTTAGTCTTACTTGTGGAGAGGTCATGAAAGACCAGAGGCTCAAAATCCACCCCTTGGCTGAAAACAAATCCAAGTGCCACATAGCATGACCACCTTTGGATCCCATCCATCAGTTGTTTTCCATTTCCAATCAAAACACGGCAGGTTCTGTGCAGCAAGCAACAAACCAAATGAAGACCCTGAGCGTTGGTTCCTCCCCAAAAGCTGGGCCTTCACTGATGGAACTAAACAGGCTTCCCAGTTTCTGATGACTTAGTCTCCTAGCAGCCTTCCTCTACTTGTGCACGCAATTCAAACATGTCAAAAGAAGCCCACTTGGGCCATCTGAGACTCATGGTACCCTGAAATGTCTTCCATGGAAGTAAGCAACTGCAAGCATAGGCTCCCCATGCATTGTACACTGTACATGTGGCCTGCAGGCGTTTTTTCTGGGGGTGGGTGGTTGCTTTCCCAACATTTATTGCAGGTTTGCATAGGGTTTTGGTTTGTTTAGTTGGTTTGGTTTGGTTTGGTTCGGTTTGGTTTTCTGCACGCACATGCGCGTGCACATATGCGTATGTGTGTTTTCCATAAAGAGTGACGAGTCGTCATGATGAAGGACGCTACAGAAAGCATACGCAAGGCTCTATGACTCTAATCTTATGGGAACCAGGGACGTTTTCTTTCTTTCTTCCTTTCTTTTTCTTTTTCTTTTCTTTTTTTTTTTTTTTTTTTTTTTTGCCCTTATATTTGAAAGGCTCCTTTTGAGGGATTAATTGATGGGTTGAAAAAAATTTTTTTTTTCTTTAGGTTTTATGTGTATGTAATCTCTCCACACAACATAGGGCTCACATTCACAGTCCCGAGTCCCATGCTCCACCGATGGAGGATAGAGCCAGGCACCCCTTGATCAATTTTTTTTTTTCTTCTCTCTTTTTTTTTTTTTTTTTAAATGAGGTAGATATGCAATGTGTGTGTGCTCAGGGCAGAAAGAAAGCCCACATGCTGAGGTTTGGCAGAGTCATTTGGGACCCAGTTAAGTGCGAAAGCCCAGGAGCAGGGCCCACAAATGTTAAAACGTGAAATTGTCCTTGATCAATATTCACTTAACAGATGATGTATTGAAAGTGCTCTTCGGGGACGCCTGGGTGGCGCAGTTGGTTAAACGACTGACTCCAGCTCAGGGCGTGATCCTGGAGTCCCGGAATCGAGTCCCACATCAGGCTCCCAGCTCCATGGGGAGTCTGCTTCGCTCTCTGACCTTCTCCTCGCTCATGCTCTCTCTCACTGTCTCTCTCTCTCAAATAAATAAAATAAAATCTTAAAAAAAAAAAAATTTAAAAAAAAAAAAAAAAAAAAGAAAGTGCTCTTCGGAGACGCCTGGGTGGCTCAGCCAATTAAGTGGTTAAGTGGCTGTCTTTGGCTCAGGTCGTGATCTCAGGGTCTTGAGATCAAGCCCCACACCGGGCTCCCTGTTTGGCGGGAGGCCTGCTTCTCCCTTGTCCATTCCCCCTGCTTGTATTCCCTCTCTCGCTGTCTCTCTGTCAAATATATGCAGTCTTTTAAAATGAATGAATGAATGAATAATGGGGTGCCCCGGTGGCTCAATCGGTTGAGATGGAGCGTGTCTGCCTTGGGCTCAGGTCATGATCCTGGAGTCCTGGGATTTAGTCCTGCATCGGGCTCCCTGCTCAGCTTAGAGCCCGCTTCTCCCTCTGCCCTTCACTCTGCTCGTGGGCTCGCGCTCGCGCTCGCGCTCGCGCTCCGTCTCTCTCTCTCTCTCATCAGTGAATAAAATCTTAAAAAAAAAAAATCAACTGAGCGAACGAATGAACGAAGAAACAAACAAACAAGAGACATGGCAACAAAGGAAAGTCCTTGCTGGGGCGGGGGGTTGGGGAGTGGAGGGGGGTACCAAAGCGGAATATCTCTAACCTGCATCACAGTCTTTATCAATGCTGCCTTCAGTCCTTCCCACGGATTCCATTTTCCATAAGCGACGGTCCCACCCAAGTGGGCTTCTTTCATGGTAAGACCCGTGTTCTCCCCTATGTCCTGCAGAGAGAGACGAGCCATGAAAAGCGAAAGTTGGGCGGATCAATATTAATCTAGGAAGTAAGCACCGTTCCTGAGACCACTAGCTGAAGTCCTGCTTCCTCTTTAGGACCCAATGTCTTATAAAAGGCGCCTGGGTGGCTCCGTGGATTAAGCCGCTGCCTTCGGCTCCGGTCATGATCTCAGGGTCCTGGGATGGAGCCCCACATCTGCCTCAGCATCCCTGCTGAGTGGGTTAAAGCCTCTGCCTTCAGCTCGGTTTATGATCCCAGGGTCCTGGGCTCGAGACCCCGGATTGGGCTCTCTGCTCGATGGCGAGCCTGCTTCCCCCTCTCTCTCTGCCTCCCTCTCTGCCTACTTGTGATCTCTGTCTGTCACGTAAGTAAATAAAATCTTAGAAGAAGAAGAAGAAGAAGAAGAAGAGGGGGAGGGGGAGGGGGGAGGAGGAGGAGGAGGAGGAAGAAGAAGAGCTGATTTCACCATCCCTAGCCTTTTTTTTTTTTAAAGATTTTATTTATTTATTTGACAGAGAGAGATCACAAGTAGGCAGAGAAGCAGGCAGAGAGAGAGAGAGGAGGAAGCAGGCTCCCTGCTGAGCAGAGAGCCCGATGTGGGACTCGATCCCAGGATCCCGAGATCATGACCTGAGCTGAAGGCAGCGGCTTAACCCACTGAGCCACCCAGGTGCCCCCATCCCTAGCCTTTGAAATGATCTGGTATCCCGTCCTAAGAGAGAACCCATTCTCCGCAGAATGCTTCCTACTTCTTTTCACTAAGTATTGCACCCAACAAGCACATTCCCATGCCACCAAACCGTCTCCGCAAACATAATTTGTAGTATCAGTGTTCTATTCTATCATGTGAGTATAGCATCCTGTGTTTAACCATTGTGCCATTGTTCGACATTCAGGTGGATTCCAACTCTTATTTGGGGCGCGCGTGTGTGTGTGTGTGTGTGTGTGTGTGTACATGCGTGGGCATGCTCGTGGAGGGGAGGGTTCTAGGGGTGTGTCCGTCTGCATTCAGTAGGTGTAGGGGAGGAAGAATGTTCCCTCTACTCCCCTTCTGAGTTGTTGGCTGAGACCCCGGTCAGAAAGAGATAGATCGCAGGGAGAGAAACAGTCGATTGACACGTGCAGCGCCCATCAGGCAGGAGACACCCACACCAGAAGTCACACAGAATGGCGGCTCAGAATTCCCATTTCGAGAGCGCGTCCTCCACTAGGAAAGATCCGGTTGTGGAGAAATGACAGGAGAGAGGAAAGCAGTTTTAGGCTTCTGAGCTCAGCCCACCATGGGAAGGCCAATAGATGGAAGGGAACTGACAGAGGAAGGTTTTCTGGGCAGAATGTCTTCTTTTCCTCCTGCTCCATGGAGGGAGAGTGCCTTTCCGAGGCGAGTTTTATCTCCTCCTTTCAGGTCAGGAAGCAGAGGGAGAGGCGGAGTGTCCTCCTCGGGGCTATTGCCTTTCTTTCTTTCTTTCTTTTTTTTTTTCTTTTTGGCTATTGCCTTTCTTTCTTTCTTTTTTTCTTTCTCTCTCTCTCCTTCCTTCCCTCTTTCTTTCTTTCTTTCTTTCTTTCTTCCTATCTCTCTTAAGGTTCTGTTTATGCATTTGATAGAGAGAAACAGCGAGGGAGGGAAACAAGCAGGGGCAGGGAGAGTGGGAGAGGGAGAAGCAGGCTTCCCGCTGAGCAGGGAGCCAGATGAGATGGGGGCCCCGGGGTGGGGGTGGGTACGCACGCGCGCGCGCGCGCGCGCACACACACACGATCCCAGGTGCCCGAGATCATGACCTGACCCTATGGCAGACCCTTAACGCTTGAGCCACCCAGGTGCCCCTGGGTTACTGTTTCTTAAGCGCTTCACATTCCAAAGAACCTGTGTGCCAAAGCGGTATGGGAGCGGGGGCGGTGGCACACAGGAGACCCGTTCTCTCCCTAAGCTACAAAAAGCTCAGGGTCCCCTGGTTGGTTCTCCATAGAGTGCGCTGACTCTTAGATCTGAGTCCTGAGTTCCAGCCCCACCCTGGTTGTAGAGATCACTTCCACAAGGACCAAAATAACAATGAAGAGATAAACACCGCGCATGGCCTCTGCCGCTCTGCCTACTTGGGCTCTCTTTCTCGCTGTCAAATGCAGAAGTAAAATCTTTAAAATGAAAGAAAGAAAGTGACATCCTTTTTTCTTTCTTTCTTTCTTTCTTTGAGAGAGAGAAGAGAGGGGGACACACAAACACACACACACGTGTTTATATATGTATATGTGTACACACATGCACGCACACATATATTCTGCGTGTGCAGAAGCAGGGGGAGGGGCAGGCAGAGGGAGAGGGAGAAGCAGGCTCCCCGCTGAGCAAGAAGCCTGATGTGGGACTCGATCCCAGGAACGTGGGATCATGACCTGAGCCAAAGGCAGATGCTTAACCTTAACGGACTAAGCCGCCCAGGTACCCTGTGAGTGACATTCTTATCTTCAAGGACGGGAAGTTGAGAATGAAAAGGAGAATTCTGGACAAACTGATCTTTTTTTTAAAAGATTTTATTTATTTATTTGACAGACAGAGATCACAAGCCGGCAGACAGGCAGGCAGAGAGAGGGAGAGGAGGAAGCAGCCTCCCTGCAGAGCAGAGAGCCCGATGCGGGACTCGATCCCAGGACCCTGAGATCATGACCTGAGCCGAAGGCAGCGGCTTAACCCACGGAGCCACCCAGGCACCCTGGACAAACTGATCTTCTTTCTTTTCTTTCTTTCTTTCTTTCTTTCTTTCTTTCTTTCTTTCTTTCAGATCTGTATGTTCCTTTAGCCTCCCCACGTACTTTAGTTACTCTTCCACAATCGCCTCTTCTTGGTCAACTCAATATACCAGCAACTAGGATTTGCTCCTTCTCAGGGTCTTGCTTTCCTTGGGAGGGCTTTGTCATGTGACACTTTCAGGGAACAAATTTGTAGGCTCCTTTTCCTGTTACTCCGTCTCATGTCAATGTCATCCTTAGGGTCTGCCACAAACCCCGAGGTAAAGGGTGTGCCCCGGTGACGTCTTCCTTTCCAGCATCTTTGAATTCTCCCTCCTTCGTGACCTTGTTCCTTCCGTGCACAGCCCTCCGCTCAGCTCCCGCCCCCCCCCCATGCCAGAAATATGGGTGATGGCCTCTCAAAGCTAAACATACTCTTACCGTTCGACACGGCAATCCTGCTCCTTGGTATGTATCGATGACCCAAATGAGTTGAAAACTGATGTCTGCACAGAAACCTATACGCAGACGTTCATGGCCCCTTCATTCGTAATGGCTTGAACCTGGAGGCAATCCAGAAGTCCCGCAGGAGGAGAATGGATACAGAGAGTGGGGTACCTCCAGGCCATGAACTAAATGGTTTTCGGGGCTTTGGAAAGAGATGAGCGAGCTATGGAGCTATGGGGAGCTGTGGGGAGCCAGGCAGGGAAACTTCCGTGTGTATTCCTGACTGAGATAAGCCAATCAGAAGAGGTGCACCTACCTCACGGTTCCAAGTCAATGTGACATGCTGAAGGAGGCCAAACTATGGAGAGGGTCACGAGATCAGTCGGCTGGAGAGCAGAATATGAACTGTAGCAGACAGCGTCATAGACGGACAGGTGTGTGGAGAGGGTTTCTCCCCCTCTTTGACCAGGTTTTGCTCCAAAGGAGTGCAGCCAAAATTGTAACCAAAGGAGGCAGTGGGCTCTCCGAAAAATCTCAAGGAAAAGTACTTTAAGCAACAGGAATAGCTATTGGTCAGTCTCTAAAGGAAAGGGTGGAGAGATTCAACCAGTTGGCCTGGAAGTTGGCGATAAATGTTTTCTCCCAGAATATGGAGGCCTCGGGGTAGTTCTAGATGACGTGGACTATTTTCTTACTTAGAGACCGTGACATTCTGAGAAAATATATAGACTGAAATAAATCATTATTGCAATGGCATCCCGTGAAACTACTCAGTCCACTGAAGTTGTGAAATCTTGCCTCGTGTTAGTAATTTCCATGTCTGTCTTTCATAATAAGCCAATGATATTCAAACTAATGATAAGGAAGGTAAGAGGTCAGGCAGGCAGGCAGGCAGGCAGGCAGGGAAAAAGGGAAAACCAAGATCTGTCGGCTGCCAGGGGTTTTGGCAGGCGTGGAGGGTGCGTGTTGGGGGGTGGGGGGAGGGCGTGGGTGGGTAGGTGGGTGGGTAGGGTGACTAGGCAGGGCACAGAGGATTTTTAAGGCGGTGGAACTATTCAGAGTGCTACGATGGTGGTAAGATACTTTTGTCAAAACCCAGAGAAGGGGGGCGCCTGGGTGTCTCAGTGAGTCAAGTCTCTGCCTTTGGCTCTGGTCATGGTCTCCGGGTCCTGGGATCGAGCCCCGTATTGGGCTCTCTGCTTGGCGGGGAGCCTGCTCCCCTCCCCCTACTTATGATCTGTGTGTCTGTCTGTCTCTCTCTCTGTCAAATAAATAAATAAAGTCGTTATAAAAAGGAAAACAAAACCCCAGAGAATGGATAACGCCAAGAGTGGACTCTCGTGTAAACTCTGGGCTCTGAGTGGCTGATGATGATGTCACAGTGTGGATTCATCCTTTGTAAGCGATACACCAGCTTTGCCACGGATGGACGGATGGTCGGATGGTCAATAGGCTTGTGGAAGCTCTCAGGGAGCAGGCCTGTGCCTCTGAGTGTTGGGGGGCTGGGCCGGGGCCAGTGAGCAGGGAGGGATGGCAGAGCAGGTGTCCTGCGGGTACTGGCCATATTCTCCAGTGAATTTGGCTGTGAACACAAAATCGATCAAAATAAGTAAGTAAGTAAGTAAGTAAGTACGTAAGTACGTAAACAAATAAATAATTAAAACCAAAGCCCCATTAAACACGCACGCGCACACACACGCGCGCGCGCGCGCACACACACACACACACACACACACACACACACACACGAAGGAACAAACACAAAAACCGGACAGACAGGCAGACCGGATGTGGAGCTGCCCGGGAAATGGGTCAAGAAAGAATTGCAGAGATGTGTTTGGTGCAAAAAGGTGCTTTTATGACAGCACGGGGACAGGACCTGTGGGCAGAAAGAGCTGTGCTGGGATTGTGAGGGGTCACTGGTGATACAGTTTCCAGTTAGTGGGGGTTAGGGATAAGGTAAGTCTCCAAGGAATGTGTGTATGCTGCGAGCAAGGTCTCTGAGACCTTGCAGGGCTACGTCCTGTCAAGGTGAGGTAAGTCCCTTTTGTTTTAGCAAAGCGTGTGTCTTTAGATGTGTGTCTGTGGGCCACGTGTTGGAAGAGGGATGTTAGCATCTCGTGGGCATTTGTGGCTATCGGAGTGAAGTGACACGGACTAGAGCAAATCCTCGCGGGTAAAACATTGAACAAAATCCTTGAGGGAGTTGTAGGGGTGTTGCACCCTGTATGTGTGTCAGGGATTCATCAGCGGGTTACAAGTGGTCAGGAGACCTTGCTGTTGCCTCATTTCTCTTGCCTTCGCTCTCTACATCTGGTCTGAGTGACGTTCCAGGTGGACATTCTTGCCACTGGGGTGGGGGTGGGGGTGGGGGTGGGGCTGCTGGTGGTGGTTGTGGTGGTGGTGGGGTGGTGGTGGTGGTGGTGTTTGGTAGTGGTGGTGGACACACATTCTTCTCTACCTGCTTAGGGTCTGTGGCTGGGCCTAGGATGGTATCCGACAGAAGAGCTTCCCTAGAGAAGGGCATCCAACTGTGGATAGGTGTTTGCCAGCACAGGGGCGCCTTCACAAGGACCTAAAGACAGGGACTCGAGGGGTGCCTGGGTGGCTGGGCGGGTTGGGCCTCCGCCTTCCAGGTCATGATCTCGTGATCTCCGGGTCCTGGGATCGAGCCCTGCGTCAGGCTCTCTGCTCGACCGGGAGCTTGCTTCCCCCCCCCCCCCAGCCCCCCTCTCTGCCTACTTGTGATCTCGGTCTCTCAAATAAGTAAATAAAGTAAAATCTTAAAAGAAAAAAGAATGAAAGAAAGACAGACAGACAGACAGACAGACAGACAAGACAGGGACTCGATCCACTCGTGAAGAACGGATGAGAAAAAAGGGGTTTGGTCAAGGGGCAGGTAGCCGCTTGGAAAAGACAGCCCCGGGAAGACGGGGGTGGGGGTGGGGGTGGGTCTGGTTGAAGAAGTTTTATCGATGTGGACGGTTCAGACCCTAATTCTCCGGTTCCCCTCTCCTGTCTCTGGTGATGGAGGATGCCTTTCTGCTTCCTGGTTCCAGGGAAGGTACCTATCACATGGGAGTTGGCTCTCTTGGTCTCATGAAGACCAGAAGGGTCGGCATATCCTTCTTGTTGGTGCTGTGTCTTCAAGGAGTTGAATTTGAGATAACCGACGTGCCACAGTGGGCACCTTTCAGGGGTGACATGTTCTGGTTTCCTTCAGGGCAGTCTACCCAGACTCAAGTGGCTCACGGGTCCTTGTTCCGCGGGAATCCCTCTCCCCATCCCGGGTCCTGCCATTGCTGGCTCCTTTCTTTCCGGCCATTCCCGAGGCTCCTCCACAGCGGCAGTGTGCCTGCGCATAGGCTCCTTGGCCTGGGTGTTAAAAAGAAAATCGGGGGACGCCTGGGTGGCTCAGTTGGTTAAGCAGCTGCCTTTGGCTCAGGTCATGATCCCAGCGTCCTGGGATCGAGTCCCACATCGGGCTCCTTGCTCAGCCGGGAGCCTGCTTCTCCCTCTGCCTCTGCCTGCCATTCTGTCTGCCTGTGCTCGCTCTCTATCCCCTCCCCTCTCTCTGATAAATAAATAAAATCTTTAAAAAAAGAAAAAAAAGAAAAGAAAAGAAAAAAGAAAATCGGAAGGTTCTCTGCCGTTCGACCCTGGGCCCTGCAGAGTTTGTCGTTGCTAATGGTTCTTCTGTATTTTTTAATCGCCTCTGGGATGATCAGGGATGGACTCCCTGCCTCTCAAACCCAGACTCCATGTCCATTTGGAAGTAGACATTAAACTGCCTCGCTGGTTTTCTGAGTCGGGGGCCTTGTATTAGACATGACCTGCTCAAAGGGACCTGACCCTAAAAATCTTGGTTTTCTTCCTTGCCTTGGGCCGTGTGGCAGACTTCCCATCTGAATGGATTGTACCCAGATTCCCCTAGTGACCCAGATCCAACCTCCGGGAGCGAGCGTTTCCTCATTTTGTTTCTCTCTGAGCAACACCCTCCACCACCCCACCTCCCACTCCCGGCTGATCCCCCAGGCCTCTGTGTGTCCTTTGCTCTTGGGTCCTCTTCAGAGGGTGTTTCACAGAGCCTAGGTTTTTAATTTTGGGGACTTCCAACCCCTCCGTTTATTTATTTATTTATTTTTTACGGATCGCGCCTTTGGTGTCCAGTCTTAAACCCTCTTTGCCTGGCCCTAGATCCCCAGCTCTCCCCCTAGAATCACCCCCCCAACACGCGCGCATGCACACAGACACAGACACACACAGGCACCCAGACACAGACACACAGACACACAGACACACAGACAGACACACACACACACACACACACACACACACACACACACGTGTGTTCCAGTGTTCTGTTTCCCATGGAAGTGTGGGATCCGTTTGGAGTTCACATTGGTAGGAGGGGTGAGGTCTGGCTGTTTGGATAGAAGCTTTCTTCTTCCTTTTTTTCTCCTTCAAAAAGAATTTTGGTGGTGGTGGGAGGGAGGGAGGGAAGGAGGGAGGGAGGGCGGGCGAAGGAGCGAAGGATCCAGAAGGAGGGTCAGAGAGCGGGAGGGCGAGAAGCAGAGTCTCTGCTGAGTAGGGAGCCCCGATGGATGCGGGGCTCAATCCCAGGACCCGGAGATCATGACCTGAGCTGAAGGCAGAGACATTTCGCTGACTGAGCCGCTCAGGCGCCCCAGTTTTCTTGTTTCTTTTTCTTTTTCTTTTTTTTTTTTTTAAGATTTTATTTATTTATTTGACAGAGAGAGATCACAAGTAGGCAGAGAGGCAGTCAGAGTGAGAGGGGGGAAGCAGGCTTGCCGCTGCGCAGAGAGCCCGATGCGGGGCTCGATCCCAGGACCCTGGGATCATGACCTGAGCCGAAGGCAGAGGCTTTTTAACCCATTGAGCCACTCAGGTGCCCCCCAGTTTTCTTGTTTCTTTGTCTGCCTTCTTGCCTGCGTGTTGGGCTTGTGGATGTCTGATGACTGGACTGACTATCCTCTGATTTCGTGGGGAGGTGGGCCATGTTTCCTCCTTTGAATGGCCTTTGCGCATCGGTGTGTTATGCCCAAATTCCGAGACCCCCCAAAGACGACCACCAGAGTCCAGAGTCAAAGCCAAACAGCAAGGGTCGTTTATTACGAGTTCAAACCCGGACCTCTGCGCCCTCGTTGCCGGTGACGCTAAGAGGTCCTGAGCTCAGGATCACGGCACTTTTTTTTTTTTTTTTTTTTAAGATTTTATGTCTTTATTTGACAGAGAGGGAGGGAGAGAGAGAGAGAGAGAGAGAGAGAGAGAGAGATCACAAGTAGGCAGAGAGGCAGGCGGGGGCGCGGGTGGGGGGGGGGGCGGGGAGCAGGCTCCCTGCTGAGCAGAGAGCCCGATGCGGGGCTCGATCCCAGGAACCTGAGATCATGACCTGAGCTGAAGGCAGAGGCTTAACCCACTGAGCCACACAGGCGCCCCATGGGTCACGGCACTTTTTATGCACTATTTTTGGGGAGGCAGGGACTTAGCATACATCATAGTATCTCCTAACAAATCACTACGTACCGCGGGAAAATCAAACAGCAACTCTCTAATATGACTGGCGCGCTACAGAGCGGGAAAAGGCTGGGAACAGATTATTGGTTAGGTCAAAGGGCTGTCATTCTTCAAACTGCTTGGTCGGCACCGCTAGGGTATGTGTCACCTCTGGATTGGCCGGGGTCTCCCTGTCAAGCTGCGGGGTGCCGGATGGTTGCTCTCTCTTGCACCCAGAGCTGGGTGGGGGGTCCGGGAGCAGTCATTTTGTCACGTCCAGTTCTGGGTGGGGGTTTCTCTGGTGCCAGATGACTGTTCTCTCTCGGCCCAGAGCCGGGTGGGGGTCCGGGAGCGGCCACTCTGCCAGGTTCAATTCTGGGCGGGGGTTGTGTGGTTACAGAGTGCCTATAGAAAGTTTGCTGGTAATTTTCCATCTCCTCATGGGTTAGCAAGCGAGGGTGCAGAAGCAGAAATAGCGGTTATGGTTATAATTTAGGCATCTCAGGTGAAACCTTTGTTGGGCTTGGGCATATCTGTTTGGGTATCTGTTCCGTTCCATCGATTCATTGATGGACTGACCATGTCTCTTTGTCTGCCAACATCACAGGGTTCCCGTGGCCTCTACCAAAAAAAAAAAAAAAAAAAAAAAAAAAAGAAAAAGCATTCGACCAGGGGTGACTTTATTTCTGATTTTTGTTTTGGTTTCCTATGTTGTGTTTGAAATCGACATAGCGGTTCAAATGTCTTTGGCCTGTCAGCTCTGTACACCCACCCAGTGTGGCCCTGGAATTCAGGACCCCCACAGATCAAGAGTCGCCTTCCTCGGATCCTCTGGACCGAGCCAGCCAGCTAGGTGCCCTGAAAGACGTGTACTTGAATCACAGGTGTGAAGTCTGCGCCCATGAACTTTGCACTGGGAAACCTTATTTGGATCGTCGCACTCTTGGGGGAAATACTGGTGAAAGAACGTTGTGTAGCTAACTACGGAGGAACTGACTTGGAAGGAAAACCTTCTTTTGCAGTTTCTGGTGTTTGGTCAATTCTCTCGACTCAATAGGTGTCCAGCCTTCAGAGTCACATTATTTGCTTGATTTCTCTCTTGTCTGCGTTTCCTCATTTACTTTTATAGTGAGTGCTCAGGGTTGATGCTTGACAGGGAACAGTTTTCATCCTGGGTGTGTGTGTGCGTGTGTGCGTGTGTGTGCGTGTGTGCGTGTGTGCGCGTGTGTGCGTGTGTGTGTGTGTGTGTGTGTGTGTGTGTGTGTGTGTGTGTGTCGTGGGCAGTCGGGGCCCCCCCTCTTCCAGCGGCAGCGGCCCGGGCGCGTTTCCCAAGTCTCCCCTGGGCTGCTGGAGTCACGCCGTGCCCGCCGGGAGCTCCCGAGGCTGACACCCGCCCTTCCGAAGTGGGCTGGGACACGAGATTGGGCGGTCTGGTGGCCGGCCACGCGACTTCACGGCCCTGCGCTCGGGGGGTCTGCCTCGGTGTCTTTCGCGGCGGTTGCCTGCCGCCACCTGGCGGCCGCTTTTATATAGCGTCTCCCCGCCGGAGCGTGGGCGATATCGGCAAGGGATGGCATTTGGTGGCGGTCCCCGAGCTGCAGTTCCGGGAAGCCGGCGACACTAGAGGGAGCCTCCCGTTTTCTCTGGGGTGTCAGGGCGCGATTGGCTCGTGGAAGATTGAACCCTTAGTTTTTTTGGGAAACCCGTGGCGCTGTCGCTTTGTCCTCTTTCTCCTCCTCGCTCTCCTGTTAGGGGTGTTGGGGGCTGCCTGGAGGGGTGGACCAGCACCCCGCCGGTGCCCCCTCCTCCGCCTCTGGGAGAACGGGAGAGAGTGTGCACGTGCGGCACGAGGAAGCCGTTCGGCCTGTGGCTCTGGCCGGTCGTCAGGCCACGTATTCCGTGTCACACCCGGGCGGCTGGGGACCGGCATGAGCCTCGCGGGGAAGTCCGTGGATGGCGCGAGGGTTCCGTCCGCGGGCTCGCGTGGGGTCCTGGTCGTCGCCCCCGATTTTCTCACCAAGTTTTCCGAGGCCCTCTGCGTAGGTGGGGACCGGATCGGACCGGAACGGACCGGATGGGATCAGACCAGGCGGCGCCGCGAGGGGAGGCACCGGCCGCGACCTCCGTGGAGGTCGGGCCATCGGGGGGTGCGGGGGCGCCTCGCCTCCTCTCCCAGTCCCAGCCGGGAGTCAGTGACAGTCCTGGGGCGGTCCAGGGGCGGTCCTGAGGGCCGGGGCCGGTGGGGAGAGAGAGGAGGAGGCGAGCGCCGCCAGGTCCCCCCCCACCCTCACAACTTGATTTTTCTAAGTCCCGACCTGGGGACAACAGGCGGACCAGGGGAGGAGCCACCCTGGCTGATCCCCGGCGGGCCCTGGCTGGCCCCGGCCGATCCCGGCCGCTCCCGGCCGCTCCAGACGGGCCACGGCCGATCCCTGCCGGGCCCTGGCCGGCCCTGGCCGGCCCCGGCCGGCCCCGGCCGCTCCCGCCAGGCCCCGGCCGCTCCCGGCCGCTCCCGCCCGGCCCCGGCCGATCCCGGTCGGGCCCTGGCCGGCCCCGGCCGGCCCCGGCCGATACCGGCCGGCCCTGGCTGCTCCCGGCCGGCCCCGGCCGATGCTGGCTGGCCACGGCCGACCCTGGCCGATCCCGGCCGGCCCCGGCCGCTCCAGACCGGCCCCGGCCGATCCCTGCCGGACCCTGGCCGGCCCTGGCCGCTCCCGCCTGGCCCCGGCCGCTCCCGGCCGGGCCCTGGCCGGCCCTGGCCGCTCCCGCCTGGCCCCGGCCGCTCCCGGCTGCTCCCGGCCGGCCCCGGCCCATCCGGGCCGCTCCCGGCCGGCCCCGGCCGGCCCCGGCCGACCCTGGCCGATCCCGGCCGGCCCCGGCCGCTCCAGACCGGCCCCGGCCGATCCCTGGCCGGCCCTGGCCGCTCCCGCCTGGCCACGGCCGCTCCCGGCTGGGCCCCGGCCCCTCCGGGCCGCTCCCGGCCGGCCCCGGCCGATGCCGGCTGGCCCCGGCCGACCCTGGCCGCTCCCGCCTGGCCCTGGCCACTCCCGGCCGGCCACGGCCGCTCCCGGCCGCTCCCGGCCGGCCCCGGCCGGCCCCGGCCGATGCCGGCTGGCCCCGGCCGACCCTGGCCGATCACGGCCGGCCCCGGCTGCTCCAGACCGGCCCCGGCCGCTCCAGACCGGCCCCGGCCGATCCCTGCCGGGCCCTTGCCGGCCCTGGCCAGCCCCGGCCGCTCCCGCCCGGCCCCGGCCGATCTCGGCCGCTCCCGCCCGGCCCCGGCTAATGCCGGCCGGCCCTGGCCGCAACCGGCCGGGCCCTGGCCGGCCCTGGCCGCTCCCGGCCGGCCCTGGCTGGCCCAGCCCACACCGCTCCACCCGCCTCGCGTCAGCTATCGGTCCCGGCTACACCCTTCCCCACGCTCCCGGGGGTCGACCAGATGGCCCTAGGGGTTCCGTGGTGCGGCCCCCCCCTTTGTGTGTGTGTGTGTGTGTGTGTGTGTGTGTGTGTGTGTGTGTGTGTGTAGGGCAATGGAGTGGTGTTTGGGGCCAGTGGCCGGGCCATGGTCCCACGAGGTCCGAGTGGTGTTTGGGGCCAGTGGCCGGGCCATGGTCCCACGAGGTCCCGGTGACCTGTGGCTAGGCCCCCGCCTGATGGCGTGGGTATTTTGTCCCCTGAAAGGAGCACTTTTTTTTGCCAGGTAGGTGCTGACACGCTGTTTGAGTGACTTGCCTTAGAGCTGTGGGCCTCTGGGTGCGTGCGGGGCTCCGGGCTTGGCTGTGGTGCCAAATCCGGTTCGGCCCTCGCTTGTTTGAGCCGTCTGCGTGGGCCTGTGCGCTGCCGGCTCTTGTTTACCCCCAGGTGGCCTGGGCTGTGGTGCCATCTCTGGTCTCCAGCACCCGAGGGCTGCGTGGGCAGGTGGCGTGGGTCCTTTACCCCGTGCACTCTGCGCTGCGGGCACCCGGCTGTGGCTGTGGCAACCCCTGTTCCGTTCCACAAGGCTCTGTGCTGCGTGTCAGGCATTCTCCCTGGGTTGCCCGGCTGTCCTTGCCCTGGGCTCGAGGGGTGCCGGCGAGGCTCAAAAGCAGGTCCTTCTGGTTGATGTCCTCGCCGGGTGTTTCCCCCCCTCTGGGGCCTCCTTGGGCACGTTTTTTGCTGATCGATGTGGTGATGTCGCGTTCTCCCGGGCCGGGCCTAAGCCGCGTCAGACGAGGGACGGACATTCATGGCGAATGGGACCGTGCTTCTCGCTCTGCCCGCGGGTCCCCCGCTCCTCCTCTTCTGCCACCCGCTGTCGTGGGTGTGTAGGGGGAAAGGGTGCGGGGGGGGTGTGGGCTCCGGCCCGACTCCACTTTCCCACGGTTCCCGCCTCAGGGCGCCTGTGGGTGTGGGGCCTTCTGACGCAGCGGACACTCTCGCATGCCACTCCTGGCTTCCTGTGGGGTGAGCGGCCCTCCCCTGTGGTGGGGAGGGCTGTCCCCATGCCGCGCTGCTCACCGCCTGGGCGTGCTGAGTGCGTGGCACCTGGCCCTCTGTGGTGCCCCTGGAGCGCTCCAGGTTGTCTCAGGTGCCTGAGGCCGAGTGGTGGCGTCGTTTCCCGTTCCCCAGCGACCCCCCTCGGGTTGCCGCTGTCGGTGGTGTGTCCGAAGAGCAGGTGGTGGAGCCGGTAAGGGAGGCCCAACCCGCCCCCCCCTCTGTGTGGGTGCGGGCGCCTCCTCGTCCCCTGGTGCGCGTCGTGCCAGGGGTGTGTGTGGAGAGGACTTGGCGGGGCGTGTGAGTGACCGTGCCGGCCGAGCCAGCGCTGTGGCGCTTGGCCACCCGAGGGCTGCTGCTATTTTTTGCCCAGCATGCTGTGCCCGTCTCCGCTCCTCTCGTGGCCCCGGTGGAGGCACGAGGTTCCTTCTGGGCGGTGATGGGAGCATGGCCTGCGTGGAGAGGCAAAGGCGGTCCCCCTTGTCGGGCTCTGGCCGCGAGCGCTCAGGATTGCCCTGTGCCTATCCCTTACCGCAGACCCACCCCTGCCCCCAGGCCCTTGGAGGCCTTTGGGACGCCGTTTCGCGGGGGCTCGGTCGGGGGGGACGAATGGGTGGGGGCGATGCGCCCTCGGTGAGAAAGCCTTCTCTAGCGATCCGAGAGGGTGCCCTTGGGGTACCGGAACCCCCCAGCTGCCGCCCCTCCTCTGCGCGTAGTGGCCACCGATGCGGGGTGACTACCGTTGCGTGTTGGGCAGAGCCCCCTCTCTGCGAGGGGTCTGCCGGCCCCGCGGTGGGGCCGAGCGTCGCTCTCTTGCCTACCGCGGCCTGCGCCTCCCCCCCTCCGAGTTGGGGGAGGATCCCCGCCGGGGCCTGGCTGGCGTCTGGCACGTGGGGCTCCCGTGTGCGTGCGAGTGCGTGCGTGCGTGGCCACTCCCCCGCGGCCGTGCGTCTCCTGCCCTGTTGCCGTGCGAGCGGCTGCGTCTGTTGCCTGCTCCCGTGCCGAGTGGCCGCCGGCGGTGACGTCTGGGCACGGGTTCGGGCCGCTCTCGCCT
>NW_025334832.1:0-58317 GCF_020171115.1 Neogale vison
GGCGTGACCTCATGGGCCATACACCTGGATCCCATTCTGAGGGTGGGACTGTCATCTCAACATTCAGTTTCCCTGCCATGGGGGAGGAGTAGTACTCATTTGTGCTTCAGGGTCCCCCATGGGCAGGAATTTGAGCTAAGTTCTGGGACAGGTACCTGATTACCCAGGTTGTTTCAAGATCACGGCCTCGGGCCAAGGCAGGACCCATCTGCCGGATATGGGGCCCGCTGACTGGGTGGCTGAGAGGAGGTCGGGGCTCGAGCTGTGTCAGACAGAGAATTCAGGCAGAGGGTGTCCTATGATATTGGGGTGCTATTGAGAGCTGTGCAACTGGATCCTCATGTAGGGTTTCTGTGCAGACCCATAGGGCACTTCTTCTTTCTGGTGGGCAGGCAGTAGGCTGCATTGTGTCTCCAGAATTCCCAATATGGAGGGCTTGCAGGCGAGGACTGTGAGGACAGAAGCCTGAAAACACAAGCTATGGTTAAGCTCGGTGCCGAGCACATGGCCTTTCCAATGTACAGTGGTTGTTTTGAGATCTCAAGCACCTGAGTATGGTCGAGGGTCAGATGTCTGGTCATGCTGGAGTTTGTATCCATGATGGGCAATGAATGGTGGGATTTTCTCAAGAAGCCTTGGAGTTTTTCCCACGCTGGAGCTTGTGAGCTTCTCCAAACAGCAAGGGGTCCTACTGCGGGACAGGGGAAGTCCACTTAGATGGTTCCAGGTTCCCCTATATGGAAGATACGATAGTGCAGGTCTCTGAATGGAGGTCTGGGAATCCCACCTCATGTTACTATTACAGCGAGGAACAGGGCAGGCTTGATCCACTGTCTCTGGTTCCAAGTTCCAAGAGATCTTTGTTGATGGAAGTTTTCAGTCTAAGGGGTCCCAATGCTGCTTCGTGTCCTGGGATACCTTAGAATGTGGTGGAAGCCCTGGGTCCATGCTGGATTCTCCTATGCTAAGGGTTAGACCCAGTTCAAAGGAGAATGTTTTCCTTCTCGAGAAAGGTGGGGTTCTCTTGTATGTCTCACGGACAACAGGTTGGATCATATATTGGGTTTCCAGAACAGGACTCTAGGGAAAGAGGCCTGAAAACCCAAGCTAGGGTTCTGATGAGGCCCTAAAAGCATGGCAGATTCAATCTTTGAACTCAGTGCCATTGACCTGCATGTCTTTCTGGAGGTAGGTGCTGAGACTGTGTCAGACAGTGCATTTTTTCCCGAGTAGCCTATGAAATTGGGGTGAGCCCAGGGGTCTTGCAGGTTTCTCCTAATGTGGAGGGTTTGGGCAACTGAGTTGGGCAGTTACCTCCAGAGAGCAGGCCCAGTGATGTGCTGTGGTTCTGGAGGCCCCATCCTGGAGGGCATGTGGTTCAGGGCTCTGGGACCAAAATCTTCAGACACAAAATCGGGTACAAGTAAGGGGCAAGGTGAGGGCAGGCCCTATCTGCAGACCCTGAGGGCAGCTCCTCAGATTTGAAATTCAGGCAGCTGGGAGGCAGGAGCACAGGCTTTTCTGTCTGGATTGTGTCTAGGATGGCCACTGAATAGATGGATGTCCTCATGTGCCCATGGGAGTTTCTTCCTATCTGGGGTTTCTGCCCAGCACCCAAGAGTTTGGTGTCTTACTGGGGAAGGGGAGACCATGTTTAACCGTGTCAGGGTTCCTGTCAAAACATGGATTCCAGAGATGGGTTCTAGGTCCCGGTGCCTGGGTAACCCCACCAAGGCTTAGGATTTGGGCTTGGGGCCAGACAGGCCCGTTCTGTGGGGTCCTGGTCCAGCTCCCGCAGGGGCTTGTTGGAAATGGGTCTCAGGGTGAGGGTCACAATGCCTATTTGTGCCCAGCTCCCCATCCTGAGAGAGAGCTGTTTCTTGTTCCATGCACCTGGATCCCAATCTGAGGGTTGGACAGCCATCTCAACATTTAGTTTTCCTGCCATGAGGAAGGAGGAGTACTCTTTTGTGCTTCAGGGCCCCCCATGGCAGGAATTTGAGCTATGTTCTGGAACAGGTACCTGAATACCCAGGTTGGTTCGACATGAAAGACTCAGGTCAAGGTAGCTCACACCTGTAGTATATGGGTCCCACTATCTGTGTGACTGCCAGGTGTTTGGGGCTCGGGCTTTGTCAGAAAGATACCTAGCACCTGAATAAGGTGGGATGAATGATGTTTGCTCACACTGGAGGATATGTCTATGATGACCGACAAATGGAGAGGTGGTGTCAAGAGGCCATGGAGGATTCACCACAATGATTCTTGTGAGATGCTCCAACCAGCATGATTGTTTTTTTCTACTTACACGTGGAGTCTAGTTTGTTTGCTCCAGAGTCCCCCACGTGGAAAGTATGGATAGCAGAGCTCTTCCACATGGATGCCTGGAAAGCACACCCCGAATGTTCACTGCAGCTGAGGAACATGGCAGGTTCCTTCTGGTGGCTCTAGGGCGAAGCACCAAGGCCTTGAGTTGACAATGAATCTCTTGCAGATCAGTCACAATGCTGGTTTGTTACCAGGGAGATCTTAGAATGTGCTGGTAGCTAAGGTGCCATGCAGGATTCTCCTACATTGAGGGTTTTACACAGGTCAAAGAGCTGTGTTCCCTTCTGGGGCCAGGAGATGTAGTGTTGCGTGGCTCAAGGACCACATGTTGTATCATAAGTTCATATCCCAGAACAGGCCTCTGAGGACAGATGCCTGAAAACTTAATCTAGGGTTCCAATGAAGTCCTAGGGCACGTCAGCCTCAATCTTCAGACTCAGGACAGTTGACTTGGGTGTCTGCCTAGATGTAGGTGATCAGAGTGTTTCAGACTGTGCATTTGTGTTGAGAGCGGCCTCCAATTTTGCAGTGTGCTCAGGGGATTTTCAGGTTTCTCCTAATCTGGAGGTTTCGGAAACTGTAATGTATACAGTTTCCTAGGGGATGGCAGGCACAGTGCTGTGGTGTGATCCCAAGACCCCACCCTGGAGGGCATGTGAGCCATGGTTATGGAGAGAAGTCTGCAAACACAAACTCAGGTTAGGGATAATGGTGAGGTGATCACAGTCCCAATGCGTAGACCTGGAGGGCAGTTCATCAAGAACTGTAATTAGGGTGACACAAAGGCGGTAGCACATTCTTTTAAATCTGGATTCTGTTCCAGGATGGCCTCGGAATGCAGGTGTGGTCCCATGAGTCCATGGAAGATTTTACTCTCTAAGGTCCTGGCATCTCCCAATAGTTTGGTGGGTTTTTCAGGGAAGGGAAGAGTGCTGCTTTCCATCATAAGGGTGCCCGAAAACAGGGATTCCAGAGATGGGCTCTGGGTCTGAATGCTTGGAATATCCCACCAAGGGTTAGGATATGGGCCTAGGGGCATCCCTGGCCTACAAAGCGGGATCCGGGTGGTGCAACTGAGAGGGCTTGTTTGAAAGCATGCTCAGGCTGAGGGTCACAATGCTGGTTTGGGCCCTAGGCGGCCCTCATGTGTGGTTGTGGTCTCATTGGCCATGCACCTGGCTCCAATTCTGAGAGTTGGACACCCATCCCAACAGTTAGGATTACTGCTATGGAAAAGGTGGAGTTCTCTGTTATGCTTGAGGTTCCCCCATTGGCAGAGATTCCAGCAAAGGTCTGAGGACTGATGCCTGAATCACAAGGATGAGTAAAGATGATGGAGTAAGGCCATGTTCAATCCCAAATGGTAGATACGGGTTCCGCTCTCTGGGCTGCTGACACTAGGTCGAGGCTCAGGCTCTGACAGTCACCATACAAGTGGCCAGGGCAGCCTATAAATCGGGGTTCTCTTGGGGGCCTCGCAGATTGATCCTCATGTGGGTTTTCTGGGAAGAATCACCAGGCAATTCTTCTTTCTATGGGGAAGGCAGAATACCGTGTTGTGACTCTGAAATTCCGTATCCAGAGAGCTTGGGGACCAGTAGGGTGAGAATGGAATTGTAAACACAAGCTACGGTTAAATTCAGTGCAAGGTGGAAGGTTGTCCCCATCTGCAGCGGATTCTGTGAGATATCCAGCACCTGAGTAAGGGAGGATGTCAGATGTTTGCTCACACTTGAGTCTGGGTCTATGATGACTGACAAATGGAGAGGTAGCATCAAGAGTCCATGGAGGATTTCCAACACTAGGGCTTTTGAGATGCTCCAAACAGCATGGTTTCCTTCTACTGGACAGGTGGAGTCTGGTTTGTTTGCTCCAGTGTCCTCCATGTGATAAGTTAGGTAGTAGAATTCCCCCAGATGGATGCCCGGAAAGCACACCTCCATGGTCCATTTCAGCTGAGTAACATGGCAGATTCGGTCTGTTGGCTCTGGGGAAAAGTTCCAAGCAGCCTGGTTGACATGGAGTTTCATCCTGTTGGATCACAATGCTGGTTGGTATCCATGGAGAAATTAGAATGTTGGTTGGTCAGAGGGCCATGCAGGATTCTCCTACACTGTATCTGGGACACAGCTTCCAAGACCAAGGTATCCTACTGGCAAAAGGAGGGGTTCCTTTGTGTGGCTCAGGGACCACATGTTGGAATATATAAGTTGGTATTGGGGAACAGGCCCCTGTGTACCGGCTCCTGAAAACCTAAGCTTGGGTATTGATGAAGTCCTAGAGAAATGTCAGGTTCAATCTTCTGACTCAGGGCTTTTGACTTTAATGTCTGCTTGGAGGCAGGTGCTCATTGTGTGTCAGAATTCGCACTTGGGACCAGAACATTATTCAATATGGAGGTGGGCTCAGGGGCTTTGAACTTTGCTCCTAATCTTCAGGGTTTGGGCAACAGTGAAGGGCAGACTTTCCTTCGGGAAGATAGGCACAGTTGTCCGGTGTGGCTCCAGAGTCCCCTTCCTGAGGGCATGTGGGTCAGGGCTTTGGGGACAGAAAACTGCAAATGTGAGCCAGGGTTACGGTGAGGGCTGAGGTGATCACAGTACCGCTCTGCAGTCCCTGAGTGCAGCTCATATTGTACTGAAATTAAGGTGTCATGGAGGCAGTAGTGCAGGCTTTTCTGTCTGGATTGTGTGTCCAGGATGGTCGCAAAATGTAGGGGTGGATCATGGGGCCATGGGAGATTCTTCATCTCAGGGGATTCTGCTAGGATCACAAGAGTTTGGTTTCTTTGAGGGAAGGGAAGACTGCTGTTTTCGGTTTCAGGGGACCCTCACAAGAGGGATTCCAGAGACAGGTTCTGGGTGGGAGTCTGGAACTAACGAAAGATGGTGAGGATTTGGCCCCAGGAACATGGGAGGCCCACTCTGCAGGCTCCTGGCTCAGCTATTGAGGAGGTTTCTTTGAAAGCAGGCTCATGCTGAAGGTCACAAAGCTTGTTTGTTCCCATGGTGGCTCTCATGAGTGACCATGGTCTTATGGCACGTGCAGCTGATTCCATTCTGAGGTTTGGACACCCATCTCATCAGCCAGGTTTCCTGTAATTGGGAAGGAGGAATACACCTGTGCTTCAGGTTCTCCTATAGGCAGGGATTTGAGCTACGGTCTGGAGAGAGATGCGTGAATATCCCAGTTGGGTAGATGTGATGGCTTCATTCCATGGCAGGTCCCTCCTGCAGGATATGGGGTCCACTGTCTAAGTGGCTGTCTGGAGGTCATGGCCCAGGCTGTGTCAGACAGCCCCAGTGCCCATGGCGGCCTCTGATATTAGGGTGCCATTGAGGGCCATGCAGGTGGATCCTTATGTGGGTTTTCTGTGCAGACTCACCAGGCACTTCTTATTCTTCTGTGGGGCAGGCAGAATGCTGTATTGTGGCTCAAGAATTCCTTATCAAGAGGGCTTGGGGTTCAAGGAGGGTGAGGATGGAATTGTAAACACAAGCTATGGTTCAATTCAGTGACAAGCAGAAGGCAGTTCCAGTGTGCAGCTGCTGATTTGAGATATCCAGCACCTGAGTAAGGGTGGATGTCATATGTTTGATCACACTGGAGTCTGTTTCTATGATGACTGCCAATTGGAGGGGGGGGTGTCATGGGGCCATGGAGGATTTCCCACCTTGGGGCTTGTGAGATGCTCCAAACAGCAAGATTTCCTTCTATTGTACAGGGGCAGTCTGGTTTGTTTGCTCCAGGGAAAGTTTGTGTAGCAGAGCTCTCCCTCATGGATGTCTGCAAAGCACAACTCCATTGACCATTGTAGCTGAGGAACATGACAGGGTCGATCTGGTGCCTCTGGGGCTAAGTTCCAAGCGGCCTGAGTTGACATGGAGTTTCATGCTGTTGGATCACAATGCTGGTTGTTATCCAGGGAGGCGTTAGAATGTTGGGGTAGTCAGAGGGCCATGCAGGTTTCTCCTACACTGAGTCTTGGATACAGCTACCTAGAGCAAGGAATGTTTCTGGGGACCAGAGGGCTTCTGTAGTGTGGTGCAGGGACCATATGTTGGAATATAAGTTGGTTTTGGAGAAAAGGCCTCTGGGGGCAGGCGCCTGAAAATCTCAACCAAGGTACTTATGAAGTCCTAGAGGCATGTCAGTTTCAATCACCTGACTCAGGGTCTTTGACTTGGATGTCCCTGGAGGCAGGTGCTCATTGTGTGTCAGAATGTGCATTAGGGCCAGGGCCTTCTTCAAAATTGAGCTGGGCTGAGGGGCTTTGTACTTTGCTCCTAATCTTCAGGGTTTGGGTAACCGTGAAGTGTAGAATTGCCATTGGGAACTTAGAGACAGTCGTCCGGTGTGGCAACAGAGGCCACATCCTGGAGGGCATGTGGGCCAGCACTTTGGGTACTGAAATTTGAAAAAGCAAACTAGGGTTAGGGTAAGGGCCATGGTGATTACAGGTCGAATCTGCAGGCCCTGTGGTCAGCTCATAGAGTACTGAAATTAAGGTGTCATGCAAGCAGTAGGGCAGGCTTTTTGGTCTGGACTGTGTGTCTAGGATGGTCGCAAAATGTAGGGTACTCTTCATGGTGCCATGGGAGATTCTTCGTCTCTGGGGATTTTGACCAGATCCCAAGAGTTTGTGTCTCTGGGGGAAGGGAAGACTGCTATTTTCCATCTCAGGAGACCCCCAAAAGAGGGATTCCAGAGACAGTTTATGGTTCTGGGAGCCTGGAAAACAGGAACGAGGGAGAGGATATGGCCCTAGGGACATGGCAGTCCCATTCTGCAGACTCCTGGTCCAGCTACCAAGGGGGTTCATTTGAAAGCAGGTTCACGCTGAGGTTCACAAGGCTTGTTTGTGCCCAGAGATGCTCCCATAAATGACAGTAGTCTCATGGGCCATGCAGCTGGTTCCCACTCTGAGGGTTAGACACCAATCTCATCAGCCAGGTTTCCTGCCATCAGGAAGGTGGAATACTCTTATGCTTTAGGCTCTACCATAAGCAGGGATGAGCTACGGTCTGGGGAGAGAAGCCTGAATATCCAAGTTGAGTAGATATGATGGTTTAGGGCCACAGCAGGTCCCACCTGCTGGATATGGGGCCCACTGTCTGCATGGTTGACTGGAAGTCATGGCTCAGGCTGTGTCAGACAGAGCCTCAGTGCCCATGGCGGCCTATGATATTAGGGTGCCATAAAGGGCCATGCTGGTGCATCCTCATGTAGGGTATCTGGGCAGACTCACCAGGCACTTCTTCTTTCTGTTGGACAGGCATATTCTGTGTCGTGGCTCCAGAAATCCATATCAAGAGGGTTTGGTGACCAGGAGGGTAAGGATGGAATTGTAAACAAAGCTATGGTTATTCAGTGCTAAGCAGAAGGCAGTTTCAGGGTGCAGTGACTTATTCGATATATACTGTACCTGAGTAAGGGCGGATGTCAGATGTTTGCTCACACTGGAGTTTGTGTCTCTGATGACCACCAAATGGAGGGGTGGTGTCATGAGGCCATAGTGGATTTCCCACACTGGGGTTTGTGAGATGCTCCAAACAGCAAGGTTTCTTTTTATTGGACAGGGGGAGTCTGGTTTGTTTGCTCGAGGGTCCCCCATCTGGAAAGTTAGGGTAGCAGAGCTCTCCCTTATCGATGCCTGGAAAGCACAACTCCAATGATCATTGCAGCTGAGGAACATGGCAGGTTCAATATGGTGGCTCTGGAGTGAAGTTCCAAGCCGCTTGAATTGACATGGAGTTTCATGCTTTTGGATTGCAATGCTGGTTGGTATCCATACTTGTGGATACAAGCATGGATACCATGCATGTATGTTGCTATCCATGTTAGAATGTTGGTGTAGTCAGGGGTCCATGTGGGATTCTCCTACACTGTGTCTTGGACACAGCTACCAAGAGCAAGGTATCCTTCTGGGGACAGGTTTGGTTCTAATGTGTGGCTCAGAGACCACATGATGGAATATAAGTTGGTATTGGAGAACAGGCTTCTGGGGACAGGCGCCTGAAAACATAAACTAGAGTATCGATTATGTCCTAGAGGCATGTCAGGTCCAATCTTCTGACTCAGGGCCTTTGACTTAGATGTCTACCTGGAGGCAGGTGCTCATTGTGTGTTAGAGCATGCATTTGGGTCCAGAACATTCTTTGAAACAGAGGTCGGCTTTGTACTTTGTACTTTGCTCCTAGTGTTCACAGTTTGGGCAACAGTGAAGGGCAGAGTATCCTTCGGGTGGGTAGGCTCACTCATTGTTGTGGCACCAAAGGGCTCATCCTGGAGGGCATTTGGGCCAGGGCTTTGGGGACAGAAATCTGCAAATGCGAACCTGGGTTAGGGTGAGGGCCGAGGTGATCACAGGCCTGATCTGCAGGCCGTGATTGCAGCTCATAGTGTACTGAAATTAAGATTTCATGGAGGCGGTAGCACAGGCTTTTTTTTTTCTGAATGTGTGTCCAGGACGGCCACAAAACACTGGGGAGTCTTCATGGGTCCATGGGAGATTCTTCGTCTCTGTGGATACTGCCCAGCTCCCAAGAGTTTGGTGTCTCTGGGGGAAGGGAAGACTGCTGATTTCTGTCTTAGGGGATCTCCAAAAAAGGGAACCCAAAGACAGGTTCTTGGTCTTGGCGCCAAGAAATCATGAACAAGGGTGAGAATTTGGCCCTTGGGACATGGCAGGCCCGTCCTGGTCCAGCTACCGAGGGGATTTTTTGAAAGCAGGCTCACCCTGAGGGTCACAATGCCTGTTTGGACCCAGGACGGCTCCCATGAGTGGCTGTAGTCTAATGGGCAATGCAACTTGTTCCCATTCTGAGGGTTGGACACCCATCTCAACAGCCAGGTTTCCTGCTTTCGGTAATGAGGAGTACTCTTGTGCTTTAGGTTCCCCCTTAGGCAGGGATTTGATCTTCGGTCTGGGAACAGATGCCTGAATACCCATGTTGAGTAGAGCTGACAGCTTTGGGCCACGGTAGATCCCACCTGTAGGATATGGGGCCCACTGTCTGCGTGGCTGTCTGGAGGTCATGGCTCAGGCTGTGTCAGACAGAGCCTGAGTGCCCATGGCGGCCTATTCGAGTAGGGTGCCTTCAAGGGCCAGGCAGGTGGATGCTCATATGGGGTTTCTGGGCAGACTCACCAGGCATGTCTTCTGTCTTTGGGGTAAGCAGAATGCTTTGTTTTGGGTCCAGAATTCCCTGTCAAGAGTGCTTTGTGACCAGCAGGGTGAGGATGGAATTGTAATCACAAGCTATGGTTAAATTCAGTGCCAAGCAGAAGGCAGCCAGTGTGCACCGGCTGATCCGAGATACCAGCACCTGAGTAAGGGTGGATGTCAGATGCTTGCTCACAATGGACTTTGTGTCTATGATGACCACCAAATGGAGGGGTGGTGTCATGATGCCATGGAGGATTTCCCACGCTGGGGCTTGTGAGATGCTCCAAATAGCAAGGTTTCTTTGTACTGGACAGGGTGAGTCTGGTTTGTTTGCTCCAGGGTCCCCGTATGGAGAGTTTGGGTAGCAGAACTCTCTAAACTGGATGCCTGGAAAGCACACCTCCATTGAATATTGCAACTGAGGAACATGGCAGGTTCGACCTCGAGGCTCTGGGGCGAAGTTCCAAGTGGCCTGAGTTGACATGGTTTTTCATGCTATTGGATCACAATGATGGTTTTTATCCAGGGAGACATTAGAATGTTCGGGTTGTCAGGGGCCATGCAGGATTCTTCTACACTGAGTCTTGGACATAGCTACCAAGAGCAAGGTATCCTACTGGGGACAGAATGGGTCTGTTGTGTGGCTTATGGACCACATGTTAGAATATAAGTTGGTACTGGAGAAAAGGCCTCCTGGGACAGGCGCCTTAAAATCTAAGCTAGGGTATTGATGAAGTCCCCAGGGCATGTCAGAGTCAATCTTCTGACTCATGCCCTTTGACATGGATGTGTGCCTGGAGCCAGGTGCTCATGGTGTGCCAGAATGAGCATTTCAGTCCTGAGTTTTCCTCGCAATTGAGGTGATCTCAGGGGCTTTGTACATTGCTCCTAATCTTCAGGATTTGGGCAACAGTGAAGGGCAGAATTTCTTTCGGGACATTGGGCATAGTCGTCTGGTGTGTCTCCAGAGTCCCTTTCTTGAGGGCATGTGGGCCAGGGCTTTGGGGACAAAAACCTCTAACCGGTGTTAGAGCCTGGCACCTGGCGCCAAGACCCAGCTAATCTAATTAGGGTTAGGGTGAGGGTTGAGGTGATTACAGGCCCGAACTATAAGCCCTGAGAGCAGCTCATAGTGTACTGAAATTAAGGTGTCATGGAGGCAATAGCGCAGGCTTTTCTATCTGGACTGTGTCCAGGATGTTCGCAAAAAGCAGGTATGGCTTCATGGGGCCATGGGAGATTCTTCGTCTCTGGGGATTCTGCCCAGATCCCGAGAGTTTGGTGTCTCTGGGGTAAGGGAAGACTGCGGTTTTTCGTCTCAGCAGACCCCCGAAAAGAGGGATTCCAGAGATAGATTCTAGGTGTAGGCGCCTGGCAAAGACGAAGGAGGGTGAGGATTTGTCCCTAGGGACCTGGCAGGCCCGCTCTGCAGGCTCCTGGTCCAGCTAATGAGGGGGTTTGTTTGAACGCAGGATCATGCTGAGGGCCACAATGCCTGTTTGTGCGCAGGGTGGCTCCCATGAGTGGCTGTGGTCTCATGGGCCATGCAGCTGCTTCACACTCTGAGGATTGGACACCCATCTCAACAGCCGGGTTTCTTGCTATCGTAAAGGAGGAGTACTCTTGAGCATCAGGTTCCCACATACTCAGGGATTTGAGCTACGGACTGGGGAGAGATGCCTGGATATCCAGGTTGAGAAGATGTGACGGCTTCGGGCCAAGACAGTTCCCACCAGCAGGTTATGGGGCCCACTGTCCGCATGCCTGACTGGAGGTCCTGGCTCAGGCTGTGTCAGACAGAGGCTGTGTGCCGTGTCGGCCTATGATATTAGGGTGCTGTCGAGGGCCATGCAGGTGGATCCTCATGTGGGGTTTATGGGCAGACTCACCAGGCACTTCTTTCAGTGGGGCATGCAGAATGCTGCATTGTGGCTCCAGAATTCCCTATCAAGAGGACTTGGGAACCAGGAGCGTGAGGATGGAATTGTCAACACAAGCTACATATAAATTCAGTGCCAAGCAGAAGGCAGTTCCAGTGTGTAGTGGCTGATTCGAGATACCCAGCACCTGAGTAAGGGCAGATGTCAGATGCTTGCTCTCACTGGAGTTTGTGTTTATGAAGACCAAAAATGGAGGGCTGTGGTCTGGAGGTAATGGAGGATGTGCCACGCTGGGGCTTGTGTGATGCTCCAAACAACAATGTTTCCTTCTACTGGACAGGGCGAGTCTGGTTTGTTTCCTCCACTGTCCCCCATATGGAAATTTTGCGTAGCAGAGCTCTCCCTATGGATGCCTGGAAAGCACACCTCCATGGTCTATTTCAGCTGAGAAACATTGCAGGTTCGATCTGTTGTCTCTGGGGAAAAGTTCCTTCTGCCTTGAACTAACATGGAGTTTCATGTTGTTCCATCACAATGCTGGTTGGTGTCCATGGAGAAAGTAGAATTTTGGTTGGTCAGAGGGCCATGCAGGATTCTCCTATACTGTATCTGGGACAAAGCTACCAAGAGCAAGGTACCCTACTGGCTACAGGAGGGGTTCTTTAGTGTTGCTCAGGGACCACATGTTGGAATATAAGTTGGTATTGGGGAAGAGGCACCTGTGTACAGGCACCTGAAAACCTAAGCTCGGATATTGATGAAGTCGTAGAGGAATGTCAGGTTCAATCTTCTGACTCAGGGCCTTTGACTTTAATGTCTGCTTGGAGGCGGGTGCTCATTGTGGGTCAGAATGAGCCACTTGGGTCTAGAACGTTCTACAATATGGAGGTGGACTCAGGGGCTTTGTACTTTGCTCTGAATATTCAGGGTTTGGGCAACAGTGAAGGGCAGAGTTTCCTTTGGGAGGATAGGCACAGTTGTCCGGTGTGGCTCCAGAGTCTCCTTCCTGAGGGGATGTGGGCCAGGGCTTTGGGGACAGAAATCTGCAAATGCAAACTAGGGTTAGGGTGAGGTCCGAGGTGATCACAGGCCTGATATGCAGGCCCTGAGGGCAGTGCATAGTGTACTGAAATTACTGTGTCTTGGAGGCAGTAGCGCTCTCTTTTCTGTCGGGATTGTATGTCCAGGACGATCGCAAATTTTACCGGTGGCTTCATGACGCCATGGGAGATTCTTCATTTATGGAGATTCTGCCCATCTCCTAAGAGTTTGGTGTCTCTGGTGGAAGGTAAGGTTGCTGTTTTCCGTCTCAGGGAATACCCAAATGTGGGATTCCAGAGACAATTTCGGGGTCTGGGTGCCATGAAACACGAATGAGGGTTAGGACTTGGCTCTAGGGACCTTGCAGGAACGCTCGGTGGGCTCCTGGTCTAGCTACCAAGGGCATTTGTTTGAAAGCAGGCAAACGCTGAGGGTCACAATGTCTGTTTGTGCCCAGGGCAGCTACCAAGAGTGGCCGTTGTCTGAAGGGCCATGCAGCTGTTTCCCACACTGAGGGTTGGACAGCCATCTCCACCGCTAGGTTTCCTGCCATCTGGAATGAGGAGTACTCTTATGAATCAGGTTCCCCCATACTCAGGAATTTGAGCTACCATCTGGGGAGAGATGCCTGAATATCCAGGTTGAGTAGATGTGATGGTATCAAGACAAGGCAGATCCCATCAGCAGGTTATGGGGCCCACTGACCGCATGCCAGACCATAGGTCGTGGCTCAGGGTCTGTCAGACAGAGCTTGAGTGCTCTTGGCAGCCTATCATATTAGGGTGCCGTCGAGGGCCATGCAGGTGGATCCCCATGTGGGGTTTCTGGGCAGTCTTACCACACAATTCTTCTTTCTGTGGGGCATTCAGAATTCTGAGTAAGATCCACAGCTGTTCTCTGGAATCCCCGTTTTGCGTCACCCCTATGATGGAAAACAACATTCTTCCCTTCCCCAAAAAAGCCACAAAACTATGGGGAGCCTCCAGGATCCTTAGAGAAGAAAAGTGTCCCATGGACCCATGAGACCACACTTGCATACTGAGACCATCCTGTACACACAATCCAGATAGAAAATCCTGTGCTACCGCATTCCCATCACCCTAATTACAGATCCTAATGATGTCCGCTCCAGGTCTATGCATTGGGCCTGCGACCTCAACGCCACTAATCTTAACCTGAATTTGGGTCTGCAGATTTCTCTCCAAAAACCATGGTTCATATGCCCTCCAGGATGTGGTCTCTGGAACCACACCATAGGACTTCTGCCATCCCCAAGGACACTGTGCACGTCACAGTTGCCCAAACCTTCCAGATTATGAGTAACCTTCAAGTCCCCTGAGCCCACCCCAATATTGGCAGCCGCTCTAGAAGCAAATGCACAGTCCGAAACAAACTGATCACTTACATCCAAACAGACACCCATGTCAATGGTACTGAGTCAGAAGATTGAAACTGACATGCCCGTAGGAATGCACTGGAACCCTAGATTAAGATTTAAGGCATATGTCCTCAGTGGTCTTTTCTGAAATACCAATTTAGGATACAACATGTTGTCCCTGGGCCACACAACAGATCATCTCCTTTCCCCAGAAGGACACCGTGCTCTTTGACCTATACCAAACCCTAATTGTAGGAGAATCCTGCAAGGCACCTTAGCCACCAACACATTCTAAAAACTCCCTGGTAACAAACCAGCATTGTGACCCATCTTCAAGAGATTCCATGTCAAATCAAGTCCTTAGTCCATCGCCCCAGAGCCATCATAACATACCTGTCATGTTCCTCAGATGCAAAGGACAGTGGAGGTGTGCTTCCCAGACATCCATCTGGGAGAGCTCTCCTACCCATACTTTCCACATTGGGGATACTGGAGTAAACAAATAAGACTCCACCTGTCCAGGAGAAGGACCTTGCTCTTTGGAGCATCTCACAAGCCTCGGCTTGGGAAATCCTCCATGACCTCTTGACGCCACCCCTCCATTTCTCAGTCATCATAGACACAAACTCCAATGTGAGCAAATATCTGACAGCCAACCTTACTCAGGTGCTGGATATCTTGAAGAAGCTGCTGCACATTGGAACTACCTTCAGCTTAGCACTGAGTAGAACCATAGCATGTGTTTACAATTCCATCCTCACTCTACTGGTACCAAAGGGCTCTTGATAGGTAATTCTAGAGCCACAATGCAGCATTCTGCCTTCCCCATGAAAGGAGTGCCTGGTGAGTCTGCCCAAAAACCCCACATGAGGATCAATCTGCGCAGACCTAGAGGGAACCCCATCTTATAGGCTTCCCTGGCTACTAGTCATTTGTCTGACAGAGCCTGAGCCCCGACCTAATCTCAGCCACCCAGAGAGTGGGACCCATATCTAGCATGTGGGATGGCCCTACACCATCACCTCTACCCATCCTTGGTATTCAGGCATCTGTTATCAGACCTTTGCTGGAATCACTGCCAATGGGGGAACCTGAAGTCCAATAGAGAACTCCTTCTTCCCCATGGAATGAATCCTAGCTGTTGGGAAGGGTGTCCAACCCTCCGAGTGGGAGCTGCTGCATGGACAATGAGACCACGCCCACTAATGAGGGCTGCCCTGGGCACAAAGAGGCATTGTGACCCTAAGCCTGAGCATGCTTTCAAACAAGTGCTCTCTGTTGCACCTTCAGGATCCCACATTGCAGGCCTGGTACGCTCCTTGGCCCAAATCCTAACACATGGTGGGATTTTCCAAGGGGCCAAAGCCAGAGCCCTTCCTTGAATCCCTGTTCTGGGGCACCCCTAAGATGGAAAACAACACTCTTCCCTTCCCAATCTATTGGGAACCGCCAGGAAACATAGGAAAAATCTGCCATGGACCCAAGAGACCACACCTGCATTTGGAGGCCATCCTGGACACACAGTCAATATACAAAAGCCTGTGCTACCACCTTCGAGTCATCCGATTTACAGTTCCTGACGAGCTGCCTTCCATGTCTATGCATTGGGTCTGTGATCACCTCACCACTAACCCTAAACCAAATTTTTGTTTATAGACTTCGGTCTCAAAACCATGGGTCACATGCCCTCTAGGATAGGGTCCCTGGAGCCAGACCACAGGGGTCTGTCCCTGCCATCCCCAAGGAAACTGTGCCCATCGCAGTTGCCCAAACATTCCAAATTAGGAGAAACCTGCAAGGCGCCTGAACCCTCCCCAATATTGTTGGCCACTATGAATGCAAATGTGTAGTTTGAATCACCCTGCTTACCTACATGCAGGCATACAACCAAATCAATGGTCCTGAGTCAGAAGATTGAAACTGACATACCCCTAGGACCTCATTTGAACTCTAGATTAGGTGTTCAGGCATCTGTCCTCAGAGGTCTGTTCTGGAATAGCAACTAATGATACAACGAGTTTTCTCTGAGCCACACCCCAGAACATCTCCTGTCCCCAGAAGGAAACCATGATCTTCAACCTTTGCAAACCCTCAGGATAGGAGAATCCTGCACAGCACCTTAGCCACCAGCACATTCTATGATTTCCCTGCTAACAATCCAGCATTGTGATCCATCTGCAAGAGATTCCATGTCAACTCAAGGCCTTGGAACTTCGCCCCAGCGCCAGCAGAATGAACCTGTCATGTTCCTCAGCTTCAAATGTCAATGGAGGTGTGCTTTCCAGGCATCCATGTGGGAGAGCTCGGCTACCCATCCTTTCCACATGCGGGTCCCTGGAGCAAACAAACCTGACTCCATCTGTCAAGGAGAAGGACCTTGCAGTTTGGAGCATATCACAGGCCTTGGCGTGGGAAATCCTGCATGGGATAATGATGCCACCCCTCCTTTTGACGATCATCATAGACACAAACTCCAGTGTGAGCAAACATCTGACATCCGCCCTTACTCGGCTGCTGGATATCTCAAATAAGGCACTGCACATTGGAAGTGGATTCCGCATGCCACTGAATTCAACTGTAGCTTGTGTTTACACATCCATCCTCACCCTACTGGTCCCCTATCCCTCTTGATAGGGAATTCTTGAGCAACAACGTAACATTCTGCCTGCCCTATAGAAAGAAGTGTCTGGTGAATCTACCCAGAAAACCCACATGAGGATCATCCTCTTGGCCTTCAAGGGAACCACAGTTTAAAGGGTGCCCTGGCCACCAGTGCTGTGTCTGACAGAGCATGAGCCCTGAAATAGTGTTAGCAAAACAGAGAGTGGGTCCCATTACCAGTATGTGAGAAAGGCCATGGCCAAAGTCTGTCATCTCTACACATCCTTGGTATTTAGGCACCTGTCCCCAGACCTTTGCTGGAAACACTGCCAATGAGGGTACCTGAAGAACAATAGAGAACTCTTCTTTCCCATGGCAGGAAGCCTGGCTGTTGGGATGGGTGTCCAACTCTCAAAGTGGGAGAAAGCTGCATGGACAATAAGACCATGCACACTCCTGAGGGCTGGCCTGAGCACAAACAGGCATTGTGACCCTCAGCTTGAGGATGCTTTCAAACAAGCCCTCTCAGTTGCACTACCAGGATCCTGCTTTGCTTGCCTGGTACGCCCTAGGCCCAAATCTTAACATATGGTGGGATTTTGCAGGATCCCAGACCCAGAGCCCGTCATGGGAATCCCTGTTTTTCGGCACCCCTAATATGGAAAAGAGAACTCTTCTCTTCTCCGAAAAAGACACCAATCTATGGAGATTGGTGTCCATACACCGATCTGGACACACAATCCAGATAGGAAACCCTGTGCTACCGTGTTCCAATTGCCCTATTTACTTTTCCTGACGTGTTTGTCTCTAGGTCTATGCATTGGGCCTGCGACCACCACTCCACTAACCCTAACCTAGTCATTGGTCCTCATTGACCAAGTCAATGGTCCTCAGTCAGAAGATTAAATGTGACATGCCCCTAGGACCACATTGGAACCCTCAATTAGGTTTTCAGGACTCTGTCCTCAGGGGCCTATTCTGGAATATCAAGTTATGATACAACATTTGGGCCATGGGCCACACAAGAAAATATCTCCTGTCCCCAGAAAGATACAGTGCTCTTCAAACTCTGCCAATATCTCAGGGTAGGAGAATCCTGTACAGCACCTTACCCACCAGCACATTTGAATATCTCCCTGGTAACAAACCATCATTGTTGCCTTTCTGCAAGACATTCAATGTCAACTCAAGGCCTTGGTATTTCGCCCCAGAGCCACCAGAATGAACCTGTCATGATCCTCAGCTGCAATGGAGAATGGAGGTGGGCTTTCAAGGCAGCCATGCGGGAGAGCTGTAGTACCCAAACTATCCACATGTAGGACACTGGAGCAAACAAACCAGACTCCCCAACTCCAGTAGAAGAAAGCCTTATTATTTGGGGAATCTCACAAGCCCAGCGTGGGACATCCTCCATGGCTTTTTGATGCCACCCTTTCTTTACTCGGTCATAATAGATACAAACTCCAGTGAGAGCAGACATCTGACATCCACCCTTACTCAGTTGCTGGATATCTCGAATCAGCCGCTCCACACTGGAGCAGCCTTCCACTTGGAACTGAATTTAACCATAGCTTGTGTTTACAATTCTATCCTCACCCTCAAGGTCTCCATGGACTCTGAATAGGTAATTCTCAAGCCACATCAGAGCATTGTGCCTTCCTCATAGAAGGAAGAAGTGCCGGTCAGTCTTCCAAGAAAGCCCACATGAGGATCAATCTGCTTGACACTCGAGGAAACCCCGATTTGTAGGCTGCCCTGGCCACTACTGCTGTGTCTGATGGAGCCTGAGCTCCGACTTTGTGTCAGCCACCAAGAGACCAGGGACCATATCCAGCATGTGAGATCGGCCATGGCTCAAGTCTGTCATCTCTACCTATCCTTGGTATTCAAGCATCTGTCCCTAGACATTTGCTGGATTCCCGGTCAATGGGGGAACCTGAAGCACAATAGAGAATTCCTCCTTCCCAATGGCAGGAAACCTGTCTGTTGGGATGTTTGTGCAACCCTCAGAGTGGGAGCCAGCGGTATTGCCAATGAGACCACGCCCACTCCTGAGGGCCTCCAGGGATCAAACAGGCATTGTGACCCTCAGCCTGAGCATGAATTCAAATAAGCCCTCTCAGTTTCACCACCAGGATCCCACATTGTAGGCCTGGTACGCCCCTAGGCCCAAATCCTAACGCTTGGTGGGATTTTCACAGCACCCTGACCCAGTGCCTGTCTATGTAATTTCTGTTTTGGGCGACCCCTAAGATGGATAGCAGCACTCTTCCCTTCCCCAAAAAAGCCACTAAACTATTGGGAGCTGCCAGGATCCTTAGAGAGGTAAAGTCTCCCATGGACGCATTAGACCATACCTACATTCCGAGGCCTTCCTGGACACACAATCCAGATAGAAAATCCTTTGCTACTTTCTTCGAGTCACCTTAATTACAGTTCCTGATGAACTGCCCTCCAGGTCTATGCATTGAGCATGCGATCACCTCGCCACTAACCCTAACCGGAGTTTGTGTATACAGAATTCTCTCCCAAAACCATGGCTCAAATGCCCTGCTGGATGGGCTCTCTAGAGCCACATCAGAAGACTGTGCCTGCCATCGCCAAGGAAAATTTTCTCATCACAGTTTCCCAAACCCTCCATAATAGGAGAAACCTGCAAGGCCCCTGAGCCCACCCCCTTATTGGAGACTGCTCTGGTAGCAAATGTGCAGTCTATACATCTGATCTCATACATCAAGGCAGACACCCACGTCAATGTTCCTGAGTCAGACGATTGAACCTGACATGCCCCTAGGACCTCATTGGAACCCTAGATTAGGTTTCCAGGCACCTGTCCTCAGGAATGGGTCACAATGGTGAATTGTTACCAGGGTGATCTTAGGATGTGCTGGTGGCTAACATGCTTAGCAGGATTCTCCTACCCTGAGTGTTTGGCATAGGTCGAAGAGCACGTTTTTTCTGGAATATCAACTTATGATAGAACATGTGGTCCCTGAGCCTCACAATAGTACATCTTCTGTCCCCAAAAGGAAACTTTGCTCTTGGGCCTGTGCCAAACCCTCAGGGTAGGAGAATCCTGCATGGCCCCTTAGCCACCAGCATATTCTAAAATCTCCAAGGTAACAAACCAATATTGTGACCCATCTGCAAAAGTTTCAGTATCAACTCAAGGCCTTGGTCCTTCACCCCAGAGCCACCAGAAGGAACCTGCCATGTTCCTCAGCTGCAATGGTCATTGGAGGTGTGCTTTCCAGGCATCCATGCAGAAGAGCTCTGCTCCCAATCTTTCCACATGTGGGACCCTGGAGTTAGCAAACCAGACTCCCCCTGTCAGGTAGAAGGAAACCTTGCTGTTTGGAGCATCTCACGAGTCCCAGCGTGGGAAATCCTCCATGGCCTCTTGACGCCACCACTCTATTTGTCAGTCATCATAGACACAAACTCCAGTGTGAGCAGACATCTGACTCCGCCCTTACTCAGGTGCTGGGTATCTCGAATTAGCCTCTGGACATTGGAACACCCTTCAACTTGGCACTGAATTGAACCGTAATTTGTGTTGACAATTCCATCCTCAACCTGCTGGTCCCCAAGCCCTCTTGATGAGGAATCTGGAGCCACAACGCAGCATTCTGCCTTACCTGGGTGGCTCAGTTGGTTAAGCAGCTGCCTTCGGCTCAGGTCATGATCCCAGCGTCCTGGGATCGAGTCCCACATCGGGCTCCTTGCTCTGCAGGGAGCCTGCTTCTCCCTCTGCCTCTGCCTGCCTCTCTGTCTGCCTGTGCTCACTCTCTCTCTGACAAATACATAAATAAAATCTTAAAAAAAAAAAAAAGAAAGAAAGAAGTATTGCCTGGACAGTCTTCCCAGAAACCCCACATGAGAATCTATCTGCTTTGCACTCAAAGGAATTCTGATTTATAGGCTGTCCTGGACACTAGTGCTGTGTCTCTCAGAGCCTAAGCCCCAACCTAGTGTCAGCCACCAAGATAGCGGGCCCCATATCCAGCATGTGAGACCGGCCATTGCCCAAGTACGTCATCTCTATCCATCACTGGATTCAGGCACCTTTCCCTAGACTTTTGTTGGAATACCTGCCAATAGGGGAACATGAAGCACAATAGAGAACTCATCTTTCCCCATGACAGGAAACCTGGCACCTGGGATGTTTGTTAAAACCACAAAGTGGGAGCCAGCTTCATGGACAATGAGATCACTCCAACTCCTGAGGACATCCCTGGGCACAAACAGGCATTGTGACACTCAGCCTGAGCTTAATTTCAAAGAAGCCCTCTCAGTGGCACAGCCAGAATCCCGCATTACAGGCCGGGTATGCCCCTAGACCCAAATAATAACCCTTGGTGTGATTTTCCAGGTACCCAGTCTGAGAGCCCATCTCTGGAATCCCTGTTTTGGGGCAACCCAATGACGGAAAACAGCACACTTCCTGTCCCTGAAAAAGCCACCAAATTTGGGGAGCTGCCAGGATCCTAAGAGGGAAGAAATCTGCCATGGACCCATGAGACCACACCTGCATTCTGAGGCAATCTTGCAAACACAGTCCAGATAGAAAAGCCTGTACTACCCCCTTCGAGTCACCCTAATTACAGTTTCTCATGAGCCACCCTCCAGGTGTACGCATTGGGCCTGCAATCACCTCTCTACTAACCCTAACCCAAATTTGTGCTTGCAGACTTCTTTCCCACTTCTTTCCCAAAACCATGGCTCACTTGCCCTCCAGGATGGTGTCTCTGGAGCCAGAGCACAGGACTGTGCCTGCCATCCCCAAGGAAACTGTGCCCATCTCAGTTGCCCAAACATTTTAAATTTGGAGAAACCTGCAAGGCCCCAGAGCCCACCTCATTACTGATGGCCCCTCTGCACGCAATGCCCAGTCTGAAACACCCTGATCACCAAATCCAGGCAGACACCCAAGTCAATGGTCCTGAGTCAGAAGTTTGAAACAGACATGCCCCTAGGACCTCATTGGAACCCTAGATTAGGTTTTCAGGCATCTGTCCTCAGTGAACTTTCTGGAATACCAACTTATGATACAACATGTGGTCCCTGAGCGCCACAACAGAAGATATCCTGTCCCCAGAAGGAAACCGTGCTCCTCGACCTCTGCCAAACCCTCAGAGTAGGAGAATACTGCATGGCACCTTAACCAACAGCATATTCTAAGTTCTCCCTAATAAGAAGCCACCATTGTGACCCCTCTGCAAGAGATTCCCTGTCAACTCAAGGCCTTGATACTTCACCCCAAAGCCACCAGACGGACCTGCATGTTCCTCAGCTGCAATGGTCAATGGAGGTGCACTTTCCAGGCATCCATACGGGAAAGCTCTGCTACTCAAACTTTCCACATGGGGGCCCTGGAGCAAACAAACCAGACTCCACCTGTTCAGTCGAAGGAAACCTTACTGTTTGGGGCATCGCACAAGCCTCAGAGTGGCCTCTTGACACCACCCCTCCATTTGTCGGTCATCATAGATATAAACTCCAGTGTGAGAAGACATCTGACATCCACCCTTAGGTGCTAGATATCACGTATAAGCCGCTGCACAAAGGAACTGCCTTCCGCTTGACACTGAATTGATCTGTAGCTTATGTTTACAGTACAATCCTCACCCTACTGGTCCCCAAGCCCTCTTGATAGGGAATTCTGGAGCCTACCACACTATGGGGAAGTGTTCTTCCTTCCCCATAGAAAGAAAAAGTGCATGGTGGGTCTGCCCAGAAACCCCACATGAGATTCAATCTGCTTGGACTTCGAAGGAACCCTGATTTATAGGCTTCCTGGCCACTAGCGCTTTGTCTGACAGAACCTGAGCCCTTGCCTACTGTTATCAACACAGAGAGCAGGCCCCATATCCAGCATGTGAGACTGGTCATGGACAAAGTCTGTCATCTCTACCCATCCTTGGTGTTCAGGCACCTATCCCCAGACATTTGTTGGAATCCCTGCCAATGGGGGAACCTGAAGCACAATAGAGTACTCTTCATTCCAATGCAGGAAACCTGGCTGTTGGGATGGGTGTCCAACCCTCAAAGTGGGAGCCAGCTACATGGCCAATGAAACCATGCCCACACATGAGGGCCACACTTGGCACAAACAGGCATTGTGACCCTCAGCCTGAGCATGTTTTTAAACAAGTCCTCTCAGTTGCACCAGCAGGATCCCACATTGCAGGCCTGGTATGCCCCTTGGCCCAAATCCAAATCCCAAGCCTTGGTGGGATTTTCCAAGCACTCTGACCCATAGCCCATCTCTTGAATCCCTGTTTTCGGGCATGCATAAGATGGAAAACAGCACTCTTCCCTTCCCCGAGAAAGCCACCAAACAATGGGAGCTGCCAGGAATTTTAGAGCGGAAAATTCTCCCATGGACCCTTGAGTCCACACCTGCATTCCGAGGCCATCCTGGACACACAATCCAGATACAAGAGCCTGTGCTACCACCTTCAAGTCCCCGATTTACGGTTCCTGATGAGCTGCCCTCCAGGACTATGCATTGGGCCTGCGATCACCCTACCACTAACCTTAAGCCGAGTTTGTGTTTGCAGACTTCTTTCCCAAAACCATGACTTACATGCCTTTCAGGATGGGATCTCTGTAGCCGCAGCACATGACTGTGCCTGCCATCCCCAAGGAAATTGTGCCATCAAACTTGCCAAACCCACCAGATGGGAGAAATCTGCAAGGCCCTTGAGCCCACCCCAATTTTGGAGGCCACTCTGGACTCAAATGTGCAGTCTGAAAGACCCTGATCACCTACATCTAGGCAGACACCCAAGTCAATGGGCCTGAGTCATATGTTTGAACCTGACATGCCCCTAGTACTTCATTGGAAGCCTAGATTAGGTTTTCAGGGCCCTGTACTCAGAGGCCGCTTCTGGGATACCAACTTATGATTCAACATGTGGTCCCTGAGCCACACAACAGAACATTTCCTGTCCCCAGAAGGAAACCGTGCTCTTGGACCTGTGTCAAATCCTCAGGGTAGATGAATCCTGCATGGCCCCTTAGCCAACAGCACATTCTAAGATCGCCTTGGTAACAAACCAGCATTGTGACCCATCATCGTGAGACTCCATGTCAGCTCAAGGCCTTGGTACTTTGCCTTAGAACCACCAGAACGAACCTGCCATGTTTCTCTGTTGCAATGGTCAATGGAGGTGTGCTTTCCAGGCATCCATTTTGGAGAGCTCTGCTACAGAAACATTCCTCCTGGGGGACCCTGGAGCAAACAAACCAGAATCCCCCTATCCGGTTGATGGAAACCTTGGTGTTTGGAGCATCTCACAACCCAGCGTGGGAAATCCTCCATGACCTCTTGATGCCACCCTCCATTTGTTGGTCATCATAGACACAAACTCTTGTGTGAGCAAACAGCTGACATCGCACTTACTCAGGTCTTGGATATATCCAATCAGCTGCTGCACATTGGAACTGCCTTTGGCTTGGTAATGACTTTAACAGTTGCGTGTGTTTACCATTCCATCTTCACCCTCCTTGTCCACAAGTACCCTTGATAGGGAATTCTGGAGCGACAATGCAGCATTCTGCCTGCCCCAAGAAAGAAGAATTGCCTGGTGAGTCTTCCCATAAACTCCACATGAGGATCCACCTGCAGGGCCCTCGACGACACCCTAATATCTTAAGCCATCATGGAAACTAAGGCTCTCTCTGACAGAGCCTGAGCCACGACCTCCAGTCAGCCACTCAGACAGTGGGACCCGTTTCCTGCAGGTGGGACTTGTTGTGGCCCAAAGCTCTCATCTCTACTCAACCTGGATATTCAAGCCTCTGTGCACAGTCTGTAGCTCAAACCCCTTCCTATGGGGTACCTGAAGCACAAGGGTACTCCTCCTTCCTGATGGCAGGAAATCTGGCTGTTAGCATGGGTGTCCAACCCTCAGAGTGGAAACCAGCTGCATGGACATGAGACCACGGCCACACATGGGAGCCGTCCTGGGCACAAACAGGTATTGAGACCTGCACCATGAACGTGATTCCAAACAATATCCCACAGTAGCTGGACCAGGAGCCCACAGAGTGGGACATCCAGGCCCCTAGGAGCAAATCCTCACCCTCGTTGGTGTTTTTCAGTCGCCTAGACCCAGAAACTGTCCCTGGAATCCGTTATGTGGGGGTCCTTTGAGACGGAAAATAGCAGTCTTCCCTTCCCCCAGAGACAGAAAATTCTTGGGAGATGGGCAGAATCCCCAGAGATGAAGAATGTTCCATGGCCCCATGAAGCCAACCCTACATTTTGCGACCTTTCTGGACACACAATCCAGACAGAAAAGTCTGCCCAACTGACTCGATAACACCTTAATTTCACTACACAATGAGCTGCCCTCAGAGCCTGCAGATCGGGGCTGTGATCACCTCGGGCCTCACCCTAACCATAGTTCGTGTTTAAAGATTTCTGTCTCCAAAACCCTGTCACACATGCCCTCCATGATGGGGCCTCTAGAGCCACACTGGACGACTGTGCCTACTCTCCCTAAGGAAACTCTGCCCTTCACTGTTGCCCAAATCCTGAAGCTTAGGAACAAAGTACAAAGCCCCAGAAACCACCTCAATTTACAAGAATGGTCTGGATTCAAGTGTACATTGTGACACACAGTGAGCACCTGCCTCCAAGCAAACACGTAAGTCAAAGGGCCTGAGTCAGAAGATGGAACCTGACATGCCCCTAGGACTTCATCAATGGCCTAACTTAGGGTTTCAGGCACCTGTCCTGAGAGGACTGTTACCCCATACCATCTTATATTCCAACATGTTGTCCCTGAGCCACACAACAGACCCCTCCTGTCCCAGAAGGACACCATGCTCTTGGTATCTGTGACCAAGACTCAGTATATTAGAATACTGCATTGCCCCTGACCATCCCAACATTCCAGTGTCTCCCTGGATACAAACCAGCATTGTGATCGAACAGCATCAAACTCTATGTCAACTCAACTCCCTTCGAACTTTGCCCCAGAGCCACCAGATAGAACCTGTCATGTACTTGAGCTCTAATGTTCAATGGATTAGTGCTTTCCAGGCTTCCATGAGGTAGAGCTCTGCTACCAACCTTTCCATATGGGGGACCCTGGAGCAAACAAACCAGATTCCCCCTGTCCAGTAGAAGGAAACCTTACTGTTTAGAGCATCTCACAAGCAGCAGAGTGGCCGTCATCCTAGACACAAACACCAGTGTGTGCAAATATCTGACATCAGCCCTTACTCAGGAGCTAGATGTCTCGAATCAGCCACTGCACACTGGAAGTGCCTTCCACTTGTCGCTCAATTGAACCATAGCCTGTGTTTTTAATTCCATCCTCACCCTCCTGATCCCCAAGCCCTCTTTATAGGGAATTTTTTAGCCACAATGCACCATTCTGCCTTCCCCATAGAAAGAAGTAGTGCCTGGTGAGTCTGCCCAGGAATCCCGCATTAGGATCCACCTGCATGGCCCTCAATGGCACCCTAATATCTTAGGCCACCATGGGCTCTCAGGCTCTATCTGACACAGCAGGAGACACGACCTCCAGGCAGCCATGCAGACAGTGGACCCTTATCCTGCAGGTGGTACCTGCTGTGGCCAGAAGCCGTCTTCTCTATTCAACCTGGGTATTCAGGCATCTTTCCCAAACTGTAGCTGAAAACCCTGCCTAAGGGGGAACCTGAAGCAAAGGAGTATCCTTATTCCCAATGGCAGGGAACCTGGTTGTTGAGATGGGCACTAAGACTCTGTCTAACACAGCCTGAGCCATGACCTAGAGTCAGCCATGCAGATAGTGTGCCCCATATCCTACAGTGTGGACTTGTCATGGCCCAAAGCCGTCAACTCTACTCAACCTGGATATTCAACCATCTTTCCCAGATTGTAGCTCAAATCCCTGACTATGGAGGAAACTGAAGCACACGAGTACTCCTCCTTCCCGAAGGCACAAGCCTGGCTGTTGAGATAGGTGTCCAGCCCTCAGAGTGGGAACCAACTGCATGGCCCATGAAACCACAGCCACTCATGGGAGCCACTCTGGGAACAAACTTGCATTGTTACCCTCAACGTGAGGCTGCTTTCAAACAAAATCCTTCGGTAGCTGGACCAGGAGCCCTCAGAGCATGCCTACCACCCTAGGACCAAACACTCACCCTCATAGGTGTTTTCCAGGTGCCCACACCCAGAAACTGTCTCTGGAATCCCTCTTTTGGGGGTTCCCTGAGACAGAAAACAGCAGTGTTCTCTTCTCCCAGAGACAACAAACTCTTGGGAGCTGAGCAGAATCCCCAGAGCCGAAGTATCTCCCATAACCCCATGGAGCCACCACTATATTTTGCAAAATTCCGGGACAAAGAAAGCAGACAGAAAAGCCTGCACTATTGCCTCCATGATACGTTAACGTCAGTACAATATGAGCTTCCCACAGAGCCTGCAGATTGGGCCTTTGGTCACCTAAGCCCTCAACCAAACCCTAGATCGCATTTGCAGATTTCTGTCCCAAAGCCCTGACCCACATGCCCATCAGGATGGGGCCTCTGGAGCCAAACCTGACCACTGTGCCTATACACCTGAAGGAAACTCTGTCTTTCACTGTTGACCAAACCCTGGAGATTAGGAGCAAAGTACAAAGCCCATGAGCCCACCTCAATTCTGACAAAAACTCTGGACCCAAGGACACATTCTGACACACAATGAGCCCCAGCCTCCAGGAAGACATCCAAGTCAAAGGCCCTGAGCCAGAAGATTGAACCTGACATGCCTCTAGGACTTTATCAATACCCTAGCTTAGATTTTCAAGTGCCTGTCCCGAGAGGCCTGTTCTTCATTACCAACTTATATTCCAACATATGGTCCCTGAGCCACACAACAGAACCCCTCCTCTCCCTTAAGGGTGTCTTGCTCTTGGTAGCTGTGTCCAAGACTCAGGGTAAGAGAAACCTGCATGGCCCCTGACCACCCCAATATTCTGTCTCCCTGGATACAAACCACCATTGTGAACCAACAGCATGAAGCTCCATGTCAACACCGGTGACTTTGAACTTCGCCCCAATGTCACATGTACGAAACTGACATTTCCTCATCTGCAATGGACACTGGAGGTGGGCTTTCCCGACATCCGTGCAGGAGTGCTCTGCTCCGCAAACTTTCCACATGGGGGACCCTGGAGCATGCAAACGAGACTCCACCAGTCAATTAGAAGGAAACCTTGATGTTTGGAGCATCTCACAAGCCCCAGGGTGGTAAATCCTCCATGGATTCATGATGCTTCCCATCCATTTGTCAGTCATAATTGACACAAACTCCAGTGTGAGCAAACATCTGACATCGGCCCTTACTCAGGTGGTAGATGTCTCAAATCAGCCACTGCACACTGGAAGTGCCTTCCTTTTGGCACTGAATTTAACCATAGCTTGTTTTAACAATTCCATCCTCATCCTCCTGGTCCCCAAGCCCTCTTGATAGGGAATTCTGGAGCCAAAACACAACATTCTGCCTCTCCCATAGAAAGAAGAAGTGCCTGGTGAGTCTGCCCAGAAACCCCACATGAGAAACCACCTGCATGGCCCTCGACAGCACCATAATATCAGAGGCCGCCATGGGCACTAAGACTCTGTCTCACACAGCCAGAGCCATGACCTCCAGACAGCCATGCAAGGAGTGAGCCCCATATCATGCAAGTGGGCCTACCATGGCCCGAAGCCATCATCTCGGCACAACCTGGATATTCAGACATCTGTCCCCAGACCGTAGCTCAAATCCCTGCCTATGGGGGAACCTGAAGCTCAGGATTGTTCCTCCTTTCCAATGGCAGGAAACCTGGCTGTTGAGATGGGTGTCTTACCCTCAGAGTGGGAACCAGCTGCACGGCCCATGAGACCAGGGCCACTCACGGGAGACGCCCTGAGCAAAAACAGGCATTGTGACCCTCAGCGTGATCCTCCTTTTGAATAAACACCCTTGTTAGCTTGTCCAGGAGTCCTCCCAGTGGGCTGGCCAGGTCCCTAGGGCCAAAACCTCACGGTCGTTTGTGCTTTCCAGGCGCCCAGACCCAGAACCTGTCTCTCAAATCCCTCTTTTGGGTGTCCCCTGAGACGGAAAACAGCAGTCTTCCCTTCTCAGAGAGACACCAAACACTTGAGAGCTGGGCAGAATCCCCAGAGATGAAGAATCTCCCATGGCCTCATGAAGCCACCCCTACCTTTTCGACCATCCTGGACACAGAACTGCGACAGAAAAGCCTGAGCTACTGCCTCCATGACACCTTAATTTCAATACACTATGAGCTGCCCTCAGGGATTGCTGATCTTTCTTGTGAACACCTCGGACCTCACCCTAACGCTAGTTTGCGTTTGCGATTTCTGTTCCCAAAGTCCTGGCCCACACGCCATCCAGAATGGGGCCTCTGGTGCCACACCGGACGAGTGTGCCTACACTCCTGAACGAAACTGCCTTTCACTGTTGCCCAAACCCTGAAGATTAGGACAAAGTACAAAGCCTCTGAGCCCACCTCATTTTCGAAGAAAGCTCTGGACCCAAATATGCATTCTGACACACAATGAGCCCCTGCCTCCAGGCTGACATCCAAATCAAAGGCCCTGAGACAGAAATTTGAACCTGCCATGACTATAGGCCTTAATCAATACCCTAGTTTAGATTTTTAGGTGCCTATCCCCAGAGGCTTGTTATCCAATACTAACTTATAATCCAAAATGTGGTCCTTGAGCCACACAACAGAAACCCTGCTGTCCCCAGAAAGAGACCTTTCTCTTGGTAGCTGTGTCCAAGACTCAGTGTAGGAGAATCCTGAATGGCACCTGACCACCCCAACATTCTAATGTCTCCCTGGATACAAACCAGCATTGTGATCCAACAGCATTAATCTCCATGTCAACTCAGCCCCCTTAGAACTTCATTCCAGAGCTACCAGATTGAACTTGCTATGTTCCTGAGCTGCAATGGTCAATGGAGGTGTGCTTTCCAGGCATCAATACCGGAGAGCTCTGCTACCCAAACTTTCCATATGGGGGACACATATGGAAGCAAACAAACCAGACTCTCCCTGTACAGTAGAAGGAAACCTTGCTGTTTGGAGCATCTCACAAGCCACAGAGTGGGAAATCCTCCTTGGTCTCTAGACGCCACTTCACCATTTGTCCGTCATCATAGAAACAAACTGCAGTGTGAGCAAACATCTGACATCCTCCCTTACTCGGGCGCTGGATAACTTGAATCAGCTGCGGCACACTGGAATTGCCTTATGCTTGGAACTGAATTTAACAGTAGCTTGTGTTTACAATTCTATCTTCACCCTCCTGGTCCACAAGCCCTCTTAATAGGTAATTTTGGAGACATAACGCAGCATTCTGTCTGCTCCATTGAAAGAAGAAGTGCCTGGTGAGTCTTCCCAGAAACCCCACATGAGGATCTACCTGTATGGCCCTCGGCAACACTGTAATATCATAGGTTTCCATGGGCACCAAGGCTCTGTCTGACAGAGCCTGAGCCACGACCTCCAGTCAGCCATCCAGAGAGAGGAACCCATTTCCTGTAGGTGTGACATCCTGTGGCCTGAAACCAACATCTCTTCTCAAACTGGATATTCAGAACTCTGTCTCAGACCGTAGATCAAATCCATGCCTATGCAGAAACTTGACAAACAAGAGTATTCCTCCTTCCCAAACCTCTGAGTGGGAACCAGCTGCATGGCCCATGAAACCACGGTCACACATGGAAGACTCCCTGGATACAAACAGGCATTGTGATCCTCAGTGTGAGCTTGCTTTCAAACAAAACCCCTCGGTAGCTGGATGAGGAGCACACAGAGTGGGACTGTCAGGTTCCTAGGACTAAATTCTCACCCTTGTTCGTGTTTTCCAGGCTCCCAGACCCAGAACCTGTATCTGGAATCCCTCTTTGGGTGTCCTCTGAGACGGAAAACAATAGTCTTCCCTTCCCCCAGAGACACCAAACTCTTGGGAGCTGAGCAGAATACCCAGAGACGAAGAATTTCCCATGGCCTCATGAAGCCACCCCTATCTTTTGCGACCATCCTGGACACACACCCAACAGAAAAGCCTGCGCTACCACCTCCATGACACCTTAATTTCAATACTCTATGAGCTGCCCTCAGGCCTTGCACATGGGGCCTGTGATCACCTCGGCCCTCACTCTAACCCTAGTTTGCTTTTGCAGATTTCTGTCCCCAAAGCACTGGTTCATATGCCCTCCAGGATGGGGCTCTGGTGCCACACCAGACTACTGTCCCTATGCTCCCAAAGGAAACTCTGCCCTTCACGGTTGCCCAAACCCTGAAGATTAGGAGCAAAGTAAACATCCCCTGAGCCCACCTCAATTTCGAAGAAGGCTCTGGACCCAAATGCACATTCAGACACACAAAGAGCCCCTGCCTCCAGGCAGACATCCAAGTCAAAGGCTCTGAGTCAGAAGTTTGAACCTGCCATGACTATAATACTTCACTGATACCCTAGTTTAGATGTTTAGGGGCCTGTCCCCAGAGGCAAGTTCTCCAATACCAATTTACATTCCAACATGTGGTCCTTGAGCCACACAACAAAACCCCTGCTCTCCCCAGAAGGATCCCTTGTTCTTGGTAGCTATGTCCATGACTCAGTGTAGGAGAATCCTGCATGGCCCCTGACCTCCCCAACATTCTAACGATCCCTGGATACAAACCATCACTGTGATCCAACAGCATGAAACTCCATGTCAACTCAGGTCGCTTGGAACTTTGCCTCAGAGCCACCCTACCTGCCATGTTCCTCAGATCCAGTGGTTAATGGAGTTGTGCTTTTCAGGCATCCATGCAGGAGAGCTCTGCACGCAAATCTTCCATATGGGGGACACTGGAGCAAACAAACCAGACTCCTCCTGTCCAGTATAAGGAAACCTTGCTATTTGGAGCATCTCACAAGCCCGAGGGAGGAAAATCCTCCATGACCTCGTGTCGCCACCACTCCATTTGGTGGTCAATGTAGACACAAACTCCAATATGAGCAAGCATCTGACATCCACCCTTACTCAGGTCCTGGATACCTCGCATCAGCCGCTGCACATTGGAACTGCCTTCCACTTGGCACTGAATTGAACCATAGATAGTGTTTACAATTCCATATTCACCCTCCTCGTCCCCAAACCCTTTGGAGCCACAATGCAGCATTCTGCCTACCACAAAGAAAGAAGACGTGACTGTTGAGTCTGCCTGAAACCCCACATGAGGATCCACCTGCCTGACCCTCAACAGCACCCTAATATCATAGGGCACTATGGGCACTCAGGCTCTGTCTGACACAGCCTGAGCCATGACCTCCAGACAGCCACACAGACAGTGCGCCCCATATCCTGCAGGTGGGACCTGTCATAGCCCAAAACCATCATCTCTACCCAACATGGGTATTTAGGCATCTTTCCCAGACTGCAGCTCAAATCCCTGCCTATGGGGCAACTTGAAGTTCATGAGTACTCCTCATTCCGATGGCAGGAATCCTGGCTGTTGAGATGGGTGTCCAACCCTCAGAGTGGGAAACAACTGCATGGCCCATGAGAACACGGTCACTCATGGGAGCCAGCCTGGGCACAAACAGGCATTGTGATCCTCAGCGTGAGCCTGCTTTCAAACAAACCCCCTCGGTAGCTGGAACAGGAGCCCGCAGAGCATGCATGCCAGGTCCCTAGGGCCAAATGTTCACCATCATGTGTGTTTTCCTGGAGCCCTGACCAAGAACCTGTCTCCAGAATCCCACTTTTTGGGGTCCCCTGAGACTGAAAACAGCAGTCTTCCCTTCTCTGAGGGACACCAAACCCTTGGGAGCTGGGCAGAATCCCCAGAGATGAAGAAACTCCCATGGCCTCATGAAGACACCCCTACCTTTTGCAACTGTCCTGGACACACAATCCAGACAGAAAATCCTGCCCTACCGCCTGCATGACACCTTAATTTCAGTCCTGTATGAGCTTCCCACATGGCCAGCAGATCAGGGCTCTAATCACCACAGTTCTCCCCTAACCCTAATTTGCTTTTGCAGATTTCTGTCCCCAAAGCACTGGTTCACATGCCCTCCAGGATGGGGCCTCTGTTGCCTCACCAGACAACTGACCTATACACCTGAAGGAAACTCTACCCTTCACGGTTTCCTGAACCCTGAAGATTAGGAGCAAAGTATAAAGCCCCTGAGCCCACCTCAATTTCAAAGAAGGCTCTGGACCCAAATGCGCATTCTGACACACAATGAGCCCCTGCCACCAGGCAGACATCCAAATCCAAGGCTCTGAGTCAGAGGATTGAACCTGCCATGACTATAGGACTTCATTGATACCCTAGTTTAGATGTTTAGGCGCCTGTCCGCAGAGGCCTGTTCCTCAATTCCAACATGTGGTCCCTGAGCCACACAAAAGAACCCCTGCTGTCCCCAGAAGGATACTTTGCTCTTGGTATCTGTGTCCATGTCTCAGTGTAGATGAATCCTGCATGGCCCCTGACCACCCCAACATTTTGGGGCACGACTAACATGGACAACAGCACTCTTTCCTTCCCCAAATAAGCCACCAAATTATTGGGAGAAGAGGGGATCCTTAGAGAGGAAAAATCTCCCATGGACGCATGAGACCACACCTGCATTCCGAGGCCATCCTGGTCACACAATCCAGATATAAAAGCCTGTGCTACCTCCTTCCAGTCACCCTAATTACAGTGCCTGGCGAGCTGCCTCCAGGTCTATGCATGGGCATGAGATCACCTTGCCACTAACCCTAACCTGAGTTTGCATTTGCAGACTTCTCTCACAAAACCATGGCTCATATGTCCTCTAGGATGGGGTCTCTGGAGCCACAACACAGGACTGGGCCTGCCATCCCCAAGGAATCTTTGCCAGTTACATTTGCCCAAACCCACCAGGTTAGGAGAAATCTGCAAGGACCCTGAGCCAACTCCAATATTGGAGGCTGTTCTGGAAGCAAATGCATAGTCTGAAACACCCTGGTCACCTAAATGCAGGCAAACACCCAACTCCATGGGCCTGAGGCAGAAGATTGTACCAAAATGCCCGTAGGACCTCATTGGAACCCTATAATAGATTTTCAGGCATCTGTCCTCCGAGACCTGTTCTGGATTACCACCTTATAATACAACTTTTGGTCCTGGAGCCACACAACAGAACTTGTCCTTTCCCCAGAATGAAACCGTGCATTCGACCTGTGCCAAACCCTCAGGATAGGAGAATACTGTATGGCACCTTAGCCATGAGCACATTCTAAGATCTCCCTGGTAACAAACCAGCATTGTGACCCATCTGTAATAGATTCCCTGTCAACTTAAGGCCTTGGTACTTCGCCCAGAACAACCAGAATGAACCTGCCATGTTCCTCAGCTGCAATGGTAAATGGAGGTGTGCTTTCCAGGCATCCATGTGAGAGAGCTTTGCTACCCAAACTTTCCACATGGGGGACACAGGAGCAAACAAACCAGACTCCCCCTGTCTGGTAGAAGGAAACCTTGCTATATGGAGCATCTCACAAACCTCAGCATGGGAAATCCTCCAAGGCTTCTTGACGCAACTGCTCCACTTGTCGGCCATCATAGAAGCAAACTCCAGTGTGCACAACATCTGACATCCGCCCTTACTCAGGTGCTAGATATCTTGAATCCAACACTGCACATTGGAACTGCCTTTTGCTTGGCATTGAATTGAACTGTAGCTTGTGTTTACAATTCCATCCTCACCCTACTGGCTCCAAAGCCTCTTGATAGGGAATTCTGAAGCCACAATGCAGCATAGAAAGAAGAAGTGCCTGGTGAGTCTGCCCAGCAACCACATATGAGGATCAATCTGCTCAGCCTTCGAGGGAACCCCGATGTATAGGCTGCCCTGGCTACTATTTCTGTGTCTGACAGAGCGTGAGACCAGACTTAGTTTCAACCCCCCAGAAAGTGGGCCCCATATCCAGCATGTCAGACCGGCCATGGCCCAAGTCTTTCATCTCTACCCATCCTTGGTATTCAGGCACCTGTCCCCAGACATTTGCTGGAATCCCTGACAATGGGGGAACCTGAAGCACAATAGAGAACTCCTCCTTCCCCATGGCAGGAAACCTGGCTATTGGGATGGTTGTCCAGCCCTCAAAGAGGGAGCCAGCTGTATGGCCTATGAGACCACAACCAATCCTGAGATCCATCCTGGGCACAAAAAGGCATTGTGACCCTCAGCCTGAACATGCTTTCAAACAAGCCCTCATAGTGGCACCACCAGGATCCTGCATGCAGGCCAGGTACGCCCCTAGGACCAAATCCTAACATTTGGAGGGATTTTCGAGGCGCTCAGAACCAGAGCTCATCTCTGGAATCCCTGTATTGGGCATCCCTAAGATGTAAAACAGCACTTTCCTTTCCCTAAAAAGGTACCAAACTATGGAGAGCCGTCAGAACAATTAGAGAGGAAAATTATCCCATGGACCCATGAGACCACACCTGCATTCCGAGGCCATCTTGGACACACAACCCAGAGAGAACAGCTTATGCTACTGCCTTCTATTCACCCAATTTACAGTTCATGATGTGCTGCCCTCTAGGTCTATGCATTGGGACTATTCACCTCCCCACTAACCACGCCCACTCATGAGGGCTGCCCGGGAACAAGCAGGCATTGTGACCCACAGTCTGAGTATGCTTTCAAACAAGTCCTTTCAGTTCCACCACAAGGTTCCAGCATTGCAGGCCTGGTACACCCCTATCCCCAAATTCTAAACCTCAGTTGAATTTTACAGGCACCCAGACCCAGAGCCCGTCTTGGAATCCCTGTTTTGGGGCACCTCTAAGATGGAAAACAGCAATCTTACCTACCCTGAAAAAGCTACCAAACTATGGGGAGCCGCCAGGGTCCTTAGAGAGGAAAAGTCTCCCATGGAGCCATGAGACTACACCTGAATTCCAATGCCATTCTGGACACACAATCCAGATAGAAAAGCCTATGCTACCACTTTCCAGTCATGCTAATTACAGTTCCTGATGTGCTGCCCTACAGGTCTATGCACTGAGCCTGTGATCGCCCTGCAACTAACCCGAACCCGAATTTGTGTTTGCAGACTTCACTCCCCAAACCATGACTCACATGCCCCCCAGGATGGGTTCTCTCGAGGCACACCACAGGACTGTGCCTGCCCTCACCAAGGAAAATGTACCCATCAGAGTTTCCCAAACCTTACCGATAAGGAGAAAACTGAAAGGCACCTGAGCCCACCATAATATGAGCAGCTGCTCTGGACGCAAATGTGCAGTCTGAAACAACCTGAAGAGCTCTATCCAGGCAGACAGCCAAGTCAATGGTCCTGAGTCAGAATATTGAAACTGACATGCCCCTAGGACCTCATTGGAACCCTAGATTGGGTTTTCAGGCACCTTACCTCAGGGACCTGTTCTGAATACCTACTTATGATGCAACATGTGGTCCCTGAGCCACAAACCAGAAAATCTGCTGTCGCCAGAAGGAAACCGTGCTCGTTGACCTGTGCCAAACCCTCAGTATAGGAGAATCTTGCACGTAACTTTAGGCACCAGCACATTCTAAGATATCCCTGGTAAAAAACGTGCATTGTGGCCCATCAGCAAGACATTCCATGTCAAATCAAGGCCTTTGTACTTCGCCCACAGCCTCCAGAAAGAACCTGCCATGTTCCTCAGCTACAATCGTCAATTGAGGTGTGCTTTCCAGTCTTCCATGCAGGAGAGCTCTGCATCCTAAACTTTCCACATGGGGAACCCTTGAGCAAACAAACCGGACTCCACCTGTCCAGTGGTAGGAAACCTCGGTGTTTGGAGCATCTCACAAGCCTCAGCATGGGAAATCCTCCATGGCCTCTTGAGGTCATTTATTGGTCATAATAGACACAAACTCCACTGTGAGGAAATATCAGACATCCACTCTTCCTCAGGTGTTGGATATTCGAATCAGCCGCTGCACACTGGAACTGCCTTTTGCTTGGCACTGAATTGAACCCTAGCTAGTGTTTACAATTCCATCCTCACCCTACTGGTCCGCAAGGTCTCTTGATAAGGAATTCTAGAGCCTAAATGCAGCATTATACCTTCCCCATAGAAATAAGAAGTGCCTGGTGAGTCTGCCCAGAAAACCCATATGAGGAGCAATCTGCTCCGACTTCGAGGGAACCCCGATTTATAGACTGTCCTGGCCACTATTGCTGTGTCTGACAGAGGCTGAGCCCCGACCTAGTGTCAGCCACGCAGAGAGCGGGACCTATATCTAGCAGGTGGGGCTGACCATGGTCCTACTCCATCATCTATACAAATCCTTGGTATTCAGGCACCTGTCCAAAGACCTTTGCTGGAATCCCTGCCATTGAGGGAACCTGAAGCACAATAGAGAACTCCTCCTTCCCATGGCAGAAAACCTGGATGTTGGGATCGGTGTCCAACCCTCAACGTTTGAGCCAGCTCCATGGCCAATGAGCCAACGCCCTCTTCTAGGAGCCGCCCTGGGCACAAACGGGCATTGTGACCCTCAGCGTGAGCATGCTTTCAAACAAGTCCTTTCAGTGGCACAACCAGGGTCTCGCATTGCAAGTCTGGTATGCCCCGAGGCCCAAATCCTAACCTTTGGTGGGTTTTTCCAGGCAAGCAGACTCAGAACCCATCCCTGGAATCTCTCTTTTGGGCACCCCTAAGACGGAAAACAGCACTCTTCAGTTCGCCGGATAAGTAACCAAACTATGGGGAGCCACCAGGAACCTTAGAGAGGAAAAGTCTCCCATGGACCCATGAGACCACACCTAAATTCTGAGACCATCATGGACACACAATCCAGATAGAAAAGCCTGTGCTACCGACTTCCAGTCACCCTAATTGCAGTTCCTGATGAGATTCCCTCAATGTCTACGGATTGGATCTGTGACCACCTTGCAACTAATACTAACCCAAATTTTTGTCTGCAGACTTCTCTCCCAAAACCATGGCTCACATGCCCTCCAGGATGGGGTCTCCGGAGCCACACCACAGGACTGTGCCTGCAATCACCAAGGAAACTTTACCTATCACATTTCCCCAAACCCTCCTGATTAGGAGAAACCTCCAAGGCCTCTGATCTCACCCAATATTGGAAGTCGCTCTGGACGCAAATGCACAGTATGATACACCGTGATCACCTACATCCACACAGACACCCACGTCAATGGTCCTGAGTCAGAAAATTGAACCTTATGTGAACCTAGGACATCATAGGAACCCTAGATTACGTTTCTGGCATCTGACGTCAGAGGCCTTTTCTGGAATGGCAAGTTAGGATACAACATGGGGACCCTCAGCCACACAACAGTACATCTCCTGTCCCCAGAAGGAAACGGTGCATTCGACCTGTGTCAAACCCATAGGGTAGGAGAATCCCTCATGGCCCCATAGCTACCAGCACATTCTAAGACCTACCGGGTAACAAACCAGTATTGGGATCCATCTGTAAGAGATTCCATGTCAACTCAAAGCCTTGGCATTTGGCCCAAGAGCCACCAATATGAAACTCTCATGTTCATCAGCTGCAATGGTCATTGCACTTGTGCATTGAAGGCATCCATGCTGAAGGATTCTGCTACCAAAAATTTCCACATGAGGGATCCCGGAGCAAACAAACCAGACTCCACCTGTCCAGTAGAAGGAAACCTTGCTATTTGGAGCATCTCACAAGCCTCAGCATGGGAAATCCTACATGGCTTCTTGACGCCATCTCTCCATATGACGGTCATCATAGACACAAACTCGAGTGTGAGCAAACATCTTTCATTTGCCCTTACTCAGGTGCTGGGTGTCTCGAATGAGTCGCTGCACATTTGAACTGCCTTCTGCTTTGAACTGAATTGAACACTAGCTTGTGTTTACAATTCCATCCTGACCCTACTGATCCCGAAGTCCACTTGATAGGGAATTCTGGAGCCACAACGCAGGATTTTGCCTTTCCATAGAAAAAAGAAGTGTCTGGTAAGATTGCCCAAAAAGCCCACATGAGTATCATCGACTAGGCCCTCATGGATCCCCGATTTATAGACTGCTCTGGCCACTAATGCTGTGTCTGGCAGAGCCTGAGCCCCGACCTTGTGGCAGGTACCCAGAGAGCAGGACCCATATCCAGCAAGTGAGACCAGCTATGGCCCAGTCCGTCCTCATTACCCATTTTTTGTATTCGGGTATCTGTATCCAGACCGTTGCTGGAATCCCTGCCAATGGGGGAACCTGAAGCCCGAGCGAGAACTGCTCCTTCCCCATGGCAGGAAACCTAGCTGTTGGGATGGGTGTCCAACCTTCAGAGAGGGAGCCAGCTGCATTGGGCAATGAGACCATTCCCACTCCTGAAGGGTGTCTTGGGAACAAAGAGGCATTGTGATGCTCAGCCTGAGAATGCTTTCAAAAAACCCTCTCAGTTGCACCACCAGGATCTCACATTGCAGGCCTGGTAGACCCCTAGCCCAAATCCTAACCCTTGGTGGGAATTTCTTGGTGCCCAGAGCCAGAGCCCGTTTCTGGTATCCCTGCTGTTGGGCACCCCTAAGATGGAAAACAGCACTCTCCCCTTCCCAAAAATGCCACCAAACTACAGGGAACCGCCAGGATCCTTAGAGAGGAAAAATCTCCCATGGACCCATGAGAACACACCTGCATTCTGAGGTCATCCTTGACACACAATGCCGATAGAAAAGGCTATGCTACCGCCACTGAGGCAGCCTCATTACAGTTCCTGATGAGCTGCCCTCCAGGTCGAATCATTGGACTGCGATCACCACGCCACTAAGCCTAAACCTAGTTTTCGTTTTCAGGCTTCTCTCCCACAACCATGCCTCACATGTCCTCCAGTATGGGGTCTCTGGAGCCACACCACAGGACTGTGCCTGCCATCTCCAAGGAAACTTTGCACATCACATTTTCCCAAACGCTCCAGATTAGGAGAAACCTCAAAAGCTCCTGATCCCACCCAAATATAGGAAGCCGCTCTGGATGCAAATGCAAAGTCTGAAACATCCTGATCACATACATCAAGGCAGATACCCAAGTCAATGATCCTGGGTCAGAAAATTGAACCTGACATGCCCCTAGGACATACTTGGAACTCTATATTAGGCTTCAGGCATCTGTCCTCAGAGGCCTATTCTAGAATACCAAGTAAGGATACAACATGTGGACCCTGACCCACACAACGGAACATCTCCTGTCCCAAGAAGGAACCTGTGCTCTTTGACCTGTTTTATTTATTTTTTTTAAGATTTTATTCATTTATTCGACAGAGAGAGATTACAAGTAGGCAGAGGCAGGTAGAGAGAGGAGGAGGAGGAAGCAGGCTCCCTGCTCAGCAGAGAGCCCGATGCGGGACTCGATCCCAGGACCCTGAGATCATGACCTGAGCTGAAGGCAGCGGCTTAACCCACTGAGCCACCCAGGCGCCCCGTCTTTGACCTGTTTTAAACCCTCAGGGTAGGAGTATCCTTTATGGCACCTTAGCCACCAGCACATTCTAAGATCTCCATGGTAACAAACCAGCATTGGGACCCATCTGTAAGAGATTCCATGTCAACTCAAGGCCTTGGCACTTGGCCGCAGAGCTACCAGAACTAACCTGTCATGTTCATCAGCTGTAATGTTCATTGGATGTGTGCTTTACAGGCATCCATGTGGGAGAGCTCTGCTACCCAAACTTTCCACATGGGGGACCCCAGAGCAAACAAACCAGACTCCACCTGTCCAGTAGAAGGAAACCTTGCTGTTTGGAGCATCTCACAATCCTAAGCATGGGTAATCCTCCATGGCCTCTTGAAGCCACCCCTCCATTTGTCGGCCATCATAGACACAAACTCCAGTGTGAGCAAAAACCTGACATCTGCCCTTACTCAGGTGCTGGATATCTCAAATAAGCTTCTGCACATTGGAACTGCCTTCTGCTTGGCACTGAATTTAACCATAACTGCTGTTTACAATTCCATCCTCACCCTACTCATCTCCAAGCCCTCTTGACAGGCAATTCTGGAGCCACAACGCAGCATTTATCCTTCCCCATAGAAAGAAGAATTGCCTGGTGAGACTGCCCCAAAACCCCACATGAGGATCATCTGCTTGGCCCTCGAGTATCCCCGGTTTATAGGCTGCCCTGGCCACTAGTGCTGTGTCTGACAGAGCCTGACACCCAGCCTCGTGTCAGCCACCCAGAAAGCGGGGCCCATATCCAGCACTGTTCATGATCCCATCTGTCCTCTCTCCACATCCTTGGTATTCGGGCATCTGTCTCCATATATTTGCTGGAATACCTTCCAATGGGGGAACCTGAAGTCCAATAGACAACTGCTCCTTCCCCAAGGAAGGAAACCTAGCTGTTGGGATGGTTGTCCAACCCTCATAGAGGGAGCCAGTTATGGGCAATGAGACCCTGCCCACTCCTGAGGGGCACCCTAAGAACAAACTGGCATTGTGACCCTCAGCCTGCATATGCTTTCAAACAAGCCCTCTCTATTGCACCACTAGAATCTCACATTGCAGGCCCCAGTACGCCTCTAGGTCCAAATCTTAACCCTTTGTGGGAATTTCTTGGTGCCCAAATCCATAGCCCGTCTCTGGAATCCCTGTTTTGCGGCACCCCAAGATGGAAAACAGCACTCTTACCTTCCCTGAAAAAGCCACCAAACCATTGGGAGCCACCAGGATCCTTAGAGAGGAAAAATCTCCCATGGACCCATGAGACCACAACTGCATTCCGAGGTCAAATTGGACACACAATGCCAATAGAAAAGGCTGTGCTACCGTCATCAAGTCACCCTAGTTACAGTTCCTAACGAGCTGCCCTCCAGGTCGACGCATTGGGCTGCGATCACCATGCCACTAAGCCTAAACCTAGTTTTCGTTTTCAGAATTCTCTCCCAAAACCATGTCTCACATGTCCTCCAGGATGGGGTCTCTGGAGCCACACCACAGGACTGTGCCTGCAATCCCCAAGGAAACTCTACCCATCACATTTGCCCAAACCCTGCAGATTAGGAGAAACTTCTAAGGCCCCTGATCCCACCGCAATATTGGAAGTGACTCTGGATGCAAATGCACAGTCTGAAACACCCTAGTCAATCCAGGCAAACACCAAAGTCAATGATCCTGAGTCAGAATATTGATGAGGTGTGTCCCTAGGACATCACTGGAACCCAATAATAGGTTCTCAGGCATCTGTCCTCAGATGGCTCTTCTCTAAAACCAACTTATGATACAACATCTGTTCCCTAGTCACACAAAAGAACATCTCCTGTCCCTAGAATGAAATTCTCCCCATTCCAATGTCTCTGTGGACCCAAACCCACATTAGGACCCATCCGCAGGAGAGTCCATTACAACTCAGCCCCCTCTATTGCTCCCCCTGAGCCAGCAGATCGAAACTATCTTGTCACTAGGAGACAATTGGAATGCCAAGTGGGTTGCCCAGGCATCCATCCTTAGAACCGTGCTCTGGAGTCCTTCCCTATGGGATGTCCTGGAGCATTGCAGCAGGTCTCAATTGTCCTGCAGGAGGAATCCTTGTGGTTTGGAGCATCTCACAGGTCATCGTGGGAAAAAATTCCATGACCTCGTGATGCTCCCCCCGCTTCATGAGGGGCCCATCATGGACAGAAACACCAAACTGAGCCAACGTCTGATCTTCTCCCTGACTTCAGATGCATGAGATCTTGATTCCGCTCTGCAGAGGGTGTCTTCCATGCCCTCACCCCGAAACCTAAGCCTAGCTTGTGTTCTCAGACTTCTGTCCTCACACTCCTGGCCCACAAGCGCTCCAGTTTGGCAGTACTGGAGCCACAATGCAGCACTCTGCCTGCCTTCCAGAAGAAAAATATTACCCTCTGGGGCTAACCAGAAACGCCAAGTGACTAACAACCTGCACGCCACTAGACTCTACCCCAATTATACAGTCTATCCCTGGGCACTAAAGCCTGTCTGACACAGCCTGAGCCCGGAACTCCAGACCGACACCCATACAGCTGGCCGCTCACTGAGCACATTAGTGCCGCCAGGGCCTTAGGTCCTCATCTTTTCCCAACCTCCTTTTTCAGACTTCGGAACCTAGACTTTATCTCCAATCATTACCCAAGGGTTAATGTGATGCTGAAATCAGAACTCATCATTCCCCATGGCAAGAAATACTGTGGATGTCAAGTTGTCCAACATTCAGTGTAGGAGAAACCAGCATGGCCCATGAGGCCCCGCCCATGCTTGAGGGCAACGTTTGGCACAAACACGCATTGTGATCCTCAGCGTGAGCCCTGTTCTCAAGAAAGGTCTGTCAGTGGCTGGACCAAGAGCCCCCTGATGGGGCTTGCTGTGCCCCTAGGCCCCATCCTTAACCAGAGTCCGGGCTGTCAAGTCGCCCCTTCCCAGGGCTCTGTTCTAGAATTCCACTTTGGTGAGACAACAAAGGTTAAAAAAAAAAAAAAAAAAAAAACACATCCCACAAAATGCGCCCAAACTCTTGGGATTGGGGCAAATCCCCACAGAGTGATACTCGTCCATGGCCCTTGAGGCCACCGCGACATTCCACTGCCATCGTTGACACAAAATCCAGAGGCTAAAGCCTGAGCAAGTGCCTTGCCATTTGTTCATATCCCGAAGAGTTCTCCTCACGGTCTGTAGATCGGGACTCCCATACCTACGTCCCCAAACCTAAGTCGAGTTTGTGTTTTCAGACTTCTGTCCCCACAGCCCTGACCAAACACCCTCCATGCTGAGGCCCCTGTTGCCACAACTCAGGACTGTGCCTGTCCTCTCCAAGGGAATTCTGCCCATTCCATTGGCAACAACCATACAAATTAGGAAAAACCTCCAAAGTCCCTGAGGCCATCCCAATAGTGTAGGACGCCCAAGACAAACAGGGGTGATCTGACATCAGCTGAGCAAGAGCCTCCACTCAGAGCCATAGACAGGTGTCCACAGAGAAGAGGATTGAACCAGACAGGACCATAGGCCCTAATTGTACCCATTGCTTTGGTTTCCAGGCATCTCTCCTCAGAGGCCTGTTTTCCAATACAAGCATATGGGGTTTCCTGAGGCACCTATCAGGACATATCTCGACTCCACATGAGAAACTTGCTTTTTGGAGCTGCCTCAAAATCTCTGGTTAGGAGAATCCTTCAGGGTCCTAGTGCCACCGCCCCATTCCAAGGTTTCAATGAACACAAACCCATTTTAGGACCCATATGCAGGATCCATGTAAATTCAGTCCCCTTGGTTGCTCCCCTAGAGCAAGCAGATCTTACCCGTCTTGTCACTAGCAGACAATTGGAATGTGAGGCGGGCTGCCCAGGGATCCATCCATAGAACCCTGCTCTGGAGTCGTTTCGTACGTGACGTCCTGGAGCCATCCAATAGGTCCTGACTGTCCTGCAGAAGGAATCCTGTGGTTTGGAGCATCTCAGAATTCGCACCATGGGAAAACATCCATGGCCTTGTGATGCCCGGCCCCTTCATCAAGGGGCCATCAGGGACAGAAACTCCAACCTGAGTAATCGTCTGAGCCTCGCCCTGCCTTCAGATGCACGAGATCTCGATTCCGCTCTGCAGAGTGTGCCTGCCGTGCCGTCGCCCAGAAACAGAAGCCGTTCTGGTGTTCTCAAACTTCCGTCCTCACACTCCTGGCCCACAATCCCTCCAGTTAGCAATTCCACAACTACAATGCAGCACTCTACCTGCCCTCCAGAAGAAAAATATTGCCCTCTGTGGCTATCCAGAAAACCCAAATGAGGATCAACGTCACTAGACTGTACCCCAATTTTACAGACTGCTCTGGGTACTAATGCCCTTTCTGACACAGCCTGAGCCTGGACCTCCCGAACCACACCCAGCCAGCTGGTCGCACACAGAGCACATCGGACCCGCCATGGCCTTAGGTCATCATCTCTTCCCAACCTCGGTTTTCAGGCTTCAGAACCTAGACCTTATCAACAATCACTGCCCAGCATTGAACACAAGGCAGAAATCAGCACTCCTTCCCCATGGAAAGAAACCTTGTGGTTGGCATGTTGTCCAACGGTCAGTGTAGTTGAAACCAGTGTGGCCCATGAGGCCAAGCCCATACTTGAGGGCTGCCTTGGTCACATACACGCATTGAGACCCTCAGCATGAGCCCAGTCCTCACAGAAGGCCTCTCAGGGGCTGGACCAAGAGACGGCATATTGGGCTTGTCATGACCCTAGTCCTCAATTTTTAACCATAGTTCGTGTTCTCCATTCACCCCTCCCCAGGGCTCTGCTTTGGAATCCCTCTTTGGGTGGCACACATGAGGTAACAAAACTGAAAGGACTCCTCCCATCCCACAGATTGAACCAAAACAATTGGGATCGGGCCAAATCCACAGAGATCAAGACTCGTCCATGGCCCATGAGGCCTCACTGACATTCCACGGCCACGGTTGACACAAAATTCAGAGATAAAATCCTGAACAAGGGCCTCACACTTACTCTTTCTTCATATCCCGAAGAGTTCTCCTCATGGTCTGTAGATTGGGCCTGCCACACCAACTTCCCCACACCTAAGCCGAGTTTGTGTTTTCAGACTTCTGTCCCCACAGTCCTTGCCCACACATCCTCTAGGCTGGGGCCCCTGGAGCCACACATCAAGACTGTTCCTCCCACTCCATGAGAATTCTGCCCATTCCTTTGTCCACAATCGTACAAATTAGGAGAAACCTCCAAAGGCCCAGAGGCCGTCGCAATAGTGTATGCCGCCCGGGACAAACAAGAGCCGTCTGACACCACCAGAGCATCTAACTCCACTCATACCATAGAGGGATGTCCCCAGAGAAGAAGATTGAACTAGACAGGACCCTAGGCCATAATCAGATCCATTGGTTTGGTTTCCAGGCATGGCTCCTCAGAGGCCTGGGTTCCAATACCAGCATAGGGGGGGTTCCTGAGGCACCCATCAGAACAAATCTCGTTTCCACGGAAACTTGTGCATTGAAGCTGTGTGAAAAGCTTAGGAGAAACCTTCAGGGTCCTGGTGCCACCGCCCCATTCCAAGGTCTCTATGGACACATACACACATTAGGACCCATCCTCAGGAGAGTTCATTTCAACACAGCACCCCACCCCGGATGTGCCTGCAGAGAAATCAGATCGAACCTGTCTTGTTGCTAGGAGAGAATTGGAATGCGAGACAGGCTACCCAAGCATCCATCCTTAGTTCGGTGCTCTGGACTCAATCCACATGGGACGTCCTGGAGCCATCCAACAGGTCTTAATTGTCCCACAGAAGGAATCCTTGCAGTTTGGAGCATCTCACAACTCCCAACATGGGAAAACCTCCATGGCCACGAGATTCTGCCCCCTTCATGAAGGGGCCAACATGGACAGAAATTCCAACCTGAGCCAACGTCTAATCCTCGCCCTGACTTCAGATACACGAGATCGCGATTCAGATCTGCAGAGGGAGCCTGCCATGCCCTGATCCTAAAACCTAAGTCTAGTTTGTGTTCTCAGACTTCCGTCCTCACACCACTGGCCTCGAAGCCCTCAAGTTTGGAAATTCCAGACACACAATGCAGCACTCTGCCTGCCCTCCAGAAGAAAAATATTGCCCTAATGAGCTTCCCAGACAACTTAAATGAGGATAAACCTACACGGCACTCAACTGTACCCAAATTATATAGTCTATCCTGGGCACTAATGCACTGTCTGACGCAGCCTGAGTCCGGACCTCCTGACCATCACCCAGACAGCTGACTGCACACTGAGCACATCAGACCCGCCATGTCCTTAGGTCATCACCTCTTCCCAATCTCGGTTTTCAGGTTTCAGAACCTAGACCTTATATCCAATCACTGCCCAGGTGTGAACATGATGCAGAAATCAGAATTCCTTCCCCATGGCAAGAAAACTTGTGGTTGGCATGTTGTCCAAAGTTCAGTGAAGGAGAAACCAGTGTGGCCCATGAGACCCCGCCCATGGTAGAGGGCTGCATTGGGCACAAACATGCATTGTGACCCTCAGTGTGAGCCCTGTCCTCAAGTATGACCTCTCAGTGGCTAGACCAAAGTCCCGCATATGGGGCTTGCCATATCCCTAGGCCCCAATCTTAACTAGAGTTAGCATTGTCCAGTCGCCCCTCCCCAGGTCTCTGCTCTGAAATCCCACATTTAGTGGCACACCTGAGGTAAAAAATCAGAACAGACTCCTCCCATCCCACAGAATGACCCCAAAATATTGGTAGTGGACCAAACCTTTAGAAAGGGAGACTCATCCAAGGCCCATGAGGCCTCCCCGACCTTCCAAGGCCATCAGTGACACAAAATCCAGAGACAAAACCCTGAGCAAGAGCCTCACACTCACCCTTTGTTCATATCTTGGAAGAGTTCTCCTCAAGGTCTGTAGATCGCCCCTCCCATACCTAAGCCGAATTTCTGTTTTCAGACTTCTGTCCACACAGCTCTGACACACACACCCTCCACGCTTGGGCCCCTGGAGCCACACCACAGGACTGTGCCTTCCTCCCCAAAGGAATACTGCCCATTTCATTGGCCACAAACTTGCAAATTAGGAGAAACCTCCAAAGTCACAAAGGCCATCCCAATAGTGTAGACCGCCCGGGATGAACAGGGGCGATCTGACACCAGCTGACAAACTACCTCCACTCAGACCAGTAGACAGATGACCCGAGAGAAGAAGATTAAACTGGACAGGACCCTAGGCCCTAATATGATTCATTGCTTTTTTTCCAGGCATCTCTCCTCAGAGTTCTGGTTTCCAATACCAACATATGGGGCGGTTACTGAAGCACCAATGAGAACAAATCTTGTCTCCCCATGGGAAACTTCCTCGTTGGAGCTGTCAAAACCTCCGATTAGGAGAATCCTTCAGGGCCCCGGTGCCACCGCCCCATTCCAAGGTCTCCATGGACACAAACCCACATTATGACCCATCCTAAGGATAATCCATTTCAACTCAGCCCCATCGGTTGCTACGCCAGAGGCAGTAAATCAAACGTGTCCTGTCGCTAGGAGATATTTGGAATGTAGGTGGGCAGCCGAGGCATCCATCCTTAGTTCCCTGCTCTGGAATCGTTCCATATGGGATGTCCTGGAGCCATGCAACAGTTTGCAATTGACCCACAGAAAATCCTTGTGGTTTGGAGCGTTTTACTACTCCCATCTTGGGAAAAACCCCATGGCCTCGTGATGACCCCCCTTCATGAAGGGGCCATCATGGACAGAAAATCCCACCTGATCCAACGTCTAAACCTTGCCCTGACTTCAGATGCACGGAATCTTGATTCAGCTCTGCAGAGTGTGCCTGCCGTGCCCTCGCCCTGAAACCAAAGTCAAGCTTGTGTTCTCATACTTACGTCTTCACACTCCTGGCCCCAAAGCCCTAAAGTTTGGCAATTCCGGAGCCAGAATGCAGCACTCTGCTTGCCTTCCAGAAGAAAAACGTTGCCTTATGGGCCTACCGAGAAACCCTAAATGATTATATTCTGCACACCACTAGACTCTACCCCAATTATACAGCCTATCTGGGCAGGAATGCCCCACCTGGCACAGCCTGAGCACAGACATCCTGAGCGACACCTAGAAAGCTGGCCCCAAACTGAACACATCGGACCCACCATGGCCTTAGGTCGTCATCTCTTACCAAACTCGGTTTTCAGGCTTCAGAACCTAGACCTTATCTCCAATCCCTGCCCAGAGATGAATGTGATGCAGAAATCAGAACTCCTCCTTCCCCATGTCAAGAAACCTTGAGGTTGGCATGTCCACGGTTCAGTGTAGGAGAAACCTGCATGGTCAATGAGTCTCCGCCCATGATTGAGGGCCACCTTGGGCACAAACACGCATTGTGACCCTCAGGGTTAGTCCACTATTCAGGAAACGCCTCTCAGTGGCTGGAACAAGAACCCACATAGCCTGGGGGCCTAACCAGAGGGCGGGTATTCCAGTCGTCTGTACCCAGTGTTCTGCTCTAGAATCCCTCTACTGGGGGGACACATGAGGCAGAAAACAGGGCTCCTCCCTTCCCACATAATAACCCCAAACTCTTGGGAGCTGGGCAAATCACCACAGAGGGGGACTCTTCCACTGTACAGGAGGCCACCCGTACATTAAACGACCATCGTGAATACAACATCCAGAGACATAAATCTAAACGACCACCTCTCATTCACCCTCATTTCTCATCACGAAGAGCTCCCTTCTCAGACTGTAGATCACTCCTGCCATAACCTCGGCCCCAAACCTCAGCCAAGTTTGTGTTTTTAGACGTCGTCCCCATAGCCCTGGCCCACACACCCTCCAGTCTGGGGCCTCTGGAGCCACACCACAGGACTGCCCTGCTCTCTTCTTGGATACTGTGCCCATTCCATTGCCCACAACCCCAAAGAATAGGAGAAACCTGAAGGACCGTGATGACATCCCACTACTGTAAGCGACCATAGACAAACAGGGGCATCTTGCCACAGGTTGAGCAGCTACCTCCACACAGACACTCAGACAGATGCCCTTAGAGACAGAAGATTGAACCAGACAGGCCCCTAGGCCCTAATCTGAACTCTTGCTTTGGTTTCTAGGTGTCACTCCTCAGAGGCCTGGGTTCGAAGACCAGCATATGGGGCTTTTGAGGCACCAAACAGAACCCCTCTCATCTCCACATGGGAAGCTTCCTTGTTGGAGCTGTGTCAAACCCTTTGGGTTTGGAGAATCCTGCAGAGTCCCTGAGCCACCGCCACATTCCAAGTACTCCATGGCCACCAACCCACATTATGACTCAGCCTCAGGAGAGTCCATTTCAACTCAGACCTCTGGGTAGCTCGCCCAAGAGCCCACAATTTTACCTGCCTTGCCCCAAGCAGCCAGTGGGAAGGTGAGGTGATGTTTCCAGGCATCCATGTTTAAACCCCTGCTCTTGAGTCTTTCCATATGGGGCATCCTGGAACTATCCAATAGGACTCGACTGTCTTGCAGTAGGAAACCTTGAGTGTTGGAGCAGCTCACAACTCCCAGTGTAGGGAAACCTCCCTGGCCTCATGATGCCCCCACTCCCTTCAGGAAGGGGCCATCATGGACACAAACTCCAGCCTGAGGCAACGTCTGATACTCGCCCTGACCTCAGATGCAAGAGATCTCAATTCAGCCTCTACTGAGTGGGCCTGCTGTGCCCTCGGCCCCAAACATAACGCTACCTTGTGTTTTCAGACTTCCTTCCTCACACTCCTGGCGAGCAATCCCTCCGGACTGGGAATTCCGGAACCACAACACAGTCCTCTGCCTGCCCACCAGACTAAAAGTTTTGCCCTATAGGGCTCTCCAGAAATCCCAAATAAGGAGCAACCAGCTTGGGCCTCGAAGGCACCACAGTTGGACAAGCTTCCCTGGACACCAATGCTCTGTCTGACACAGCCGGAGGCCAGACGTCCCGACAGACAAGGATACAGCTGGCCTCAAACCCAGCACATCGCACACGCCATGGCCTTAGGCAGCCATCTCTTCCCAACCTGTGTTTTCAGACATCTGAACGTAGACATTATATCAAATCCTGGCAAACGTGGGTACCTGAAGCACCAATCAGAACTCCTCCTTCCCCATGGCTGTAAAGTTTGCTGTTGTCATGGAGTCACACCTTTAGGGTAGGAGAAACCTTCATGGACTCTGAGGCCAAGCCCTAACTTGAGTGCCTCCTGGGCACAAACTAGCATTGTGACCATCAGCATGAGACCCATGTCGAAGAAAGGCCTCACAGGGCCTGGACGAAGAGCCCACATATGGTGCTGGCCAAGCCCCTATGCTCCCAATCCTCACCAGAATTCGAGTTTTCCAGTTGCTTGTACCCAGGACTGTGATCTGGAGTCCCTCCCCTGGAGGAACTCTTTAGCCAGACAACAGGAATCCACCCTTCCAAAAAATGACACAATATCTTGGGAGCTGGCCCAACTCATCAGAGAGGGAGACTCTTCCATAGTCCCTGAAGCCACCCCTACAGCTCACGGCTATGGGGAAACAACATCCAGAGACAAAAGCTTTTGTGACTGTCTCCCAGTCGCCCTTCTTTCATTAAGCTGAGGAGCTCCTCTCATGGTCTGTGGATCTCGCCTGCCATAACCTCGTCACCACACCTAAGGGTAAATGTGTAGATTGCTTTAGGTAGCATAGACATTTTCACAATATTTATTCTTCCAATCCAGGAGCATGGAATATTTTTTCCATTTCTTTGTGTCTTCCTCAATTTCTTTCATGAGTACTTTAGAGTTTTCTGAGTATAGATTCTGTGCCTCTTTGGTTACGTTTATTCCTAGGTATCTTATGGTTGGGGGTGCAATTGTAAATGGTATTGACTCCTTAATTTCTCTTTATTCTGTCTTGTTGTTGGTGTAGAGAAATGCAACTGATTTCTGTGCATTGATCTTATATCCTGACACTTTACTGAATTCCTGTACAAGTTCTAGCAGTTTTGGAGTGGAGTCTTTTGGGTTTTCCACATAGAGTATCATATCATCTGCGAAGAGTGATAATTTGACTTCTTCTTTACCAATTTGGATGCCTCTAATTTCCCTTTGTTGTCTGATTGCTGAGGCTAGGACTTCTAGTACTATGTTGAATAGCAGTGGTGATAATGGACATCCCTGCCGTGTTCCTGACCTTAGTAGAAAAGCTTTCAGTTTTTTTCCATTGAGAATGATATTTGCAGTGGGTTTTTCATAGATGGCTTTGATGATATTGAGGTATGTGCCCTCTATCCCTACACTTTGAAGAGTTTTGATCAGGAACGGATGCTGTACTTTGTCAAATGCTGTGCTTTTTCAGCAACTATTGAGAGTATCATATGGTTCTTGTTCTTTCTTTGATTGATGTGTTGTATCACATTGACTGATTTGTGGATGTTGAACCAACCTTGCAGACCTGGGATAAATCCCACTTATTCTTGGTGAATAATCCTTTTAATGTACTGTTGAATCCTATTGGCTAGTATTTTGGTGAGAATTTTCGCATCTGTGTTCATCAAGGATATTGGTTTATAGCACTCGTTTTTGATGGGATCCTTGTCTGGTTTTGGGATCAAGGTGATGCTGGCCTCATAAAATGAGTTTGGATGTTTTCCTTCCATTTCTATTTTTTGGAACAGTTTCAGGGGAATAGGAATTAGTTCTTCTTTAAATGTTTGGTAGAATTCCCCCGGGAAGCCGTCTGGCCTGGGCTTTTGTTTGTTTGGAGATTTTTAATGACTGTTTAAATCTCTTTACTGGTTATGGGTCTGTTCAGGCTTTCTATTTCTTCCTGGTTCAATTTTGGTAGTTTATATGTTTCTAGGAATGCATCCATTTCTTCCAGATTGTCAAATTTGTTGGCGTAGAGTTGCTCATAGTATGTTCTTATAATAGTTTGTATTTCTTTGGTGTTAGTTGTGATCTCTCCTCTTTCATTCATGATTTTATTTATTTGGGTCCTTTCTCTTTTCTTTTTTAATAAGTCTTGCCAGGGGTTTATCAATTTTATTAATTCTTTCAAAGAACCAGCTCCTAGTTTCGTTGATTTGTTCTATTTTTTTTTTGTTTCTATTTCATTGATTTCTGCTCTGATCTTTATGATTTCTCTTCTCCTGCTGGGCTTAGGGTTTCATTCTTGTTCTTTCTCCAGCTCCTTTAGGTATAGGGTTAGGTTGTGTACCTGAGACCTTTTTTGTTTCTTGAGAAAAGCTTGTACCGCTATATATTTTCCTCTCAGGATTTCCTTTGTTGTGTCGCACAGATTTTGAACCTTTGTATTTTCATTATCATTTGTTTCCATGATTTTTTTCAATTCTTCTTTAATTTCCCGGTCGACCCATTCATTCTTTCGAGGGATGCTGTTTAGTCTCCATGTATTTGTGTTCTTTCCAAACTTCCTCTTGTGGTTGAGTTCTAGCTTCAGAGCATTGTGGTCTGAAAATATGCAGGGAATGATCCCAATCTTTTGATACCCGTTGAGTCCTGATTTAGGACTGAGGATGTGATCTATTCGGGAGAATGTTCCATGGGCACTAGAGAAGAATGTGTATTCTGTTGCTTTGGGATGAAATGTTCTGAATATATCTATGATGTCCATCTCATCCGGTGTGTCATTTAAGGCCTTTATTTCCCTGTTGATCTTTTGCTTGGATGATCTGTCCATTTTAGTGAGGGGAGTGTTAAAGTCCCCTACTATTATTGTATTATTGTTGATGTGTTTCTTTGATTTTGTTATTATTTGGTTTATATAGTTTGCTTCTCCCACGTTGGGGGCATAGATATTTAAAATTGTTAGATCTTCTTGTTGGACAGACCCTTTGAGTATGATATAGTGTCCTTCCTCATCTCTTATTATAGTCTTTGGCTTAAAATCTAATTGATCTGATATAAGGATTGCCACTCCTGCTTTCTTCTGATGTCCATTAGCATGGTAAATTCTTTTCCACCCCCTCACTTTAAGTCGGAGGTGTCTTCAGGTTTAAAATGAGTTTCTTGGAGGCAACATATAGATGTTTTTTTTTTTATCCATTCTGATACCCTGTGTCTTTTGATTGGGGCATTTAGCCCATTAACATTCAGGGTAACTATTGAGAGATATGATTTTAGTGCCATTGTATTGCCTGTAAGGTGACTGTTACTGTATATTGTCTCTGTTCCTTTCTGATCTACCACTTGTAGGCTCTCTCTTTCCTTAGAGGACCCCTTTCAGTATTTCCTGTAGAGCTGGTTTGGTGTTTGCAAATTCTTTCAGTTTTTGTTTGTCCGGGAAGCTTTTAATCTCTCCTTCTATTTTCAATGATAGCTTAGCTGGATATAGTATTCTTGGCTGCATGTTTTTCTCATTTAGTGCTCTGAAAATATCATTCCAGCTCTTTCTGGCCTGCCAGGTCTCTCTGGATAAGTCAGCTGCCAATCTAATACTTTTACCATTGTATGTTACAGACTTCTTTTCCCGGGCTGCTTTCAGGATTTTCTCTTTGTCACTAAGACTTGTAAATTTTACTATTAGGATATGGGGTGTGGGCCTATTCTTATTGATTTTGAGGGGCGTTCTCTGAACCTCCTGAATTTTGATGCTCGTTCCCTTTGCCATATTGGGGAAATTCTCCCCAATAATTCTCTCCAGTATACCTTCTGCTCCCCTCTCTCTTTCTCCTTCTTCTGGAATCCCAATTATACTAATGTTGTTTCATCTTATGGTGTCACTTATCTCTCGAATTCTCCCCTCATGGTCCAGTAGCTGTTTGTCCCTCTTTTTCTCAGCTTTTTTTTTCTCTGTCATTTGGTCTTCTATATCGCTAATTCTTTCTTCTGTGCCATTTATCCTAGCAGTGAGAGCCTGCATTTTTTATTACACCTCATTAATAGCTTTTTTGATTTCAACTTGGTTAGATTTTAGTTCTTTTATTTCTCCAGAAAGGGCTTTTATATCTCTGGAGACGGTTTCTCTAGTATCTTCCATGCCTTTTTCAAGCCCAGTTATAACCTTGAGAATTGTCATTTTGAACTCTAGATCTGACATATTACCAATGTCTGTATTGATTAGGTCCCTAGCCTTTGGTACTGCCTCTTGTTCGGTTTTTTGTTGTGAATTTTTCTGCCTTGTCATTTCATCCAGCTAAGAGTATATGAAGGAGCAAGTAAAATACTAAAAGGGTGGCAACAATCCCAGGAAAATATGCTTAAACCAAATCAGAAGAGTTCCCAAATCGTGAGGGGGGATTTCTCTCCCCTCACGATTGGGTGAGGGATCTCCTCTGATTGGGATCTCTTCTGATTGGGATCTCCCAATCTCTTCTGATTGGGATCTCTTCTGATTTGGGATTAAAAAGAGGATTCAAAAGAAAAGAAAAAAAGAGAAAAAATGAATTAAAAAATTGAATTTTTAATTCAATCAAGAATAAAAAAGAAGAATTAAAAAAGAGATTGAAGAGATTGGGATCTCTTCTGATTTCGGGATAAAAAAAGGTTCAAAAATAAAGAATGAAAAAAAAGAAAAAAGAATTAAAAAAGAGAAAACGAATAAAGAAAAGTATAAATATATATATATAAATATATTAGATAAACTTGTTAAAAACGTTAAAAAAGAAAAGGGTAAAAGTTAAAAAAAATTTATCAGAAGAAGAGAAAAAAATGAAAAAGAAAAAAATTAAATTAACTGCAAGACTAAAAAATCACAGGGAGAAAGCCATGAGTTCCGTGGTTTGTTTTCTCCTCCTCTGGAATTCTGCTCTCCTTGGTATTGAAACTGCACTCCTTGGTAGGTGAACTTGGTCTTACCTGGATTTCTTGTTGATCTTCTGGGGCAGGGGCCTGTTGTAGTGATTCTCAAGTGTCTTTGCCCCAGGTGGAATTGCACCGCCCTTACCAGGGGCCGGGCTGAGTGATCTGCTCGGCTTTGCTTTCAGGAGCTTTTGTTCCCTAAGCGCTTTCCATAGAGTTCCGGAGGATGGGAATACAAATGGTGGCCTCCTGGTCTCCAGCCCTAAGGAGCTGAGAGCTCAGGGCCCTGCTCCCCAGTGCACCCTCAGCGAACAGCAACTAGTAACTCCCGTCTGCCTAACTTCCGGCCGCGCTCCGAGCTCACCGAGCTTGTAACGGGTTCAAAGCAACACCGAGCTGTGAGTTTACTGTCGGCTCTGTCTCTGTCGCTGGCTTTCCCGTTCCAATATCTGCAAGCTCTGCAACACTCAGACACCCCCGATCCTTCTGTGACCCTGCGAGACCTGAAGCCATGCCAACCCCGTGTGGGCTCCGGCCTGGTTTAAGCCTCTGGAGCGATGTCCCTCAGCAGAACAGACTTTTAAAAGTCCTGATTTTGTGCTCCGTTGCTCCGCCGCTTGCCGGGAGCCGGCCCCTCCACCCGGGGTCTATCTTCCCGTCGCTTTGGATTCACTTCTCCGCTAGTCCTACCTTTCAGAAAGTGGTTGTTTTTTCTGTTTCTAGAATTGCTGTTCTTCTTCTCTTTGATCTGCCGATGGATTTGCAGGTGTTTGCAATCTTTAGATAAGCTCTCTAGCTGATCTCCTGCTAGCTGAAGTAGTCTCAGCCTGCTACTTCTCCACCATCTTGACTCCTTGGTCCAACTTTTCATTGAATGGTTTATCACAAAAATTAAAAAAAAAGATATTTACTCCAAACACAAAGTTTCCACTCAAAATTAGCCTTTTATTTCTAATTTACCTGTCTCTGTTAATGATGTTTCCATTGTCCGAGCCCCTCAGATTTGACGCTGTAAAGATATGTTTGACTAATTCCTTTTATTTATTCACTATATTCTGTAAATATAGAGAACTCCATAGTTTTACTTATAAAGAATTATTTTTTTCTTCACCTTCTTCCTAGTCCACAGTTATGGGCCACATTTCAACCATAATCAAATGACAGTTATAGACTTTTTTTTGTTTAGCTTTTCCAGGATTTCTGTTGCTTTCTCATCCAATTTTTCTGATTATAATTAACAGCCAAGAGATTTAATTACATTGGTTTTCATCTTATGAGCCCCTGATTGAAAGCCTAAAAGTCCATCATCATTGCCAGACCAAATCTAAAGTCCAGTGACGTGTTTTCAGATTTCACATTACCCGAATAAAACATACTTAAAATACTCATAACTCAGTACTTTGTAACACTTCTGTTCTACTCAGGCTTACCTCTTTAATGCTCCCCAAAAACATTTTGCAACATTGTTTACTCATAGCTGCAACTGTTATATGAGTATATATCTTTCCTACCACCAAAACAAATTCAATCACGCTGTATTAATCAGCTTTGTATATGTCATAGTTGAGTAAGATGCAATTCCTAGTTCATAGTAGTTTACAACAACAACAAAAAATTCTCACTCGTGCTGCCCTAATCTCAGTAGCTCTGTGATTCTCTACATAATCTCAGTGCTGTCCTCAAATTCAGAGAGCAGTCTCCCCTGTGACAATGACATTTTTCTTGTGGAAGTCACATTAAACAAAATGGTAGGGGTTGTTAAAGCTTTTCCTCTAAGTGTAACATTTCATATCAGTTCACATTCCTCTAGACAAAGCAAGCCACCTGGTGAAGCTTGATGTCAGTAAACTGTCTACAACTGAAGGGCTGTGACGTGCTCTTATTACATGAACACGTCAAGTGTTCTTATTCACTTTAAAAGGCAGAGAAAATCCATTGGCCAAGCCTGATTTCATAGAATTAGGATGTATTTCCAAAAAGTGGAACAGCTAACATTTTGAAAATGTATAATGTCTACTGCAGTTTACTCTGCTTGTCACAAATATTGACTTTCCAGTCTTTTGCCCACCAAATAGGCCCACAAAATATACTCATATCCTCCTCAAGAAACAAAAGTCAACATATAAGATCAACATGTTAATCTTATGATATTCTATATCAGGTCAGACCATGGTTGCTCTTGATTTACACATTTAAGAACTAAAAAAGGTAAATTATATGTCCACCACATACCCTATGATAGTACAGGGACATTAAAATACTTGGACATATTTACATTTGGAAAGGAAAAAATAAGCAGCATCTGGCAGTGATGGGCCAATAGTAATGTTCAAAAGTGGCTATAGAGATGTTATGAGGCAAGATATCCTGGACAGGATGTGAGTTCTGAATCAGACTCTAGGTCTACTCCTTCAGAGCAGCTACCTGGTGTGCTGTTCCCTGTATTCTCCAGGCCACACAGACTTGCTGCTTTTATGAATTCATGGAGTAGTAGTAATAACTGTTATCACAGTTTGTGTGTTTATTTTAAACACTCTGATCTTATTTCATATATATTAATATCATCCTTCTAAACAATTTGTAGCTCTTTAAATTAGAGGGACTGAATATTAACAGTGTTGCCAATGCATGTGAATGCATGTATGTAATAGCACTTAGGGCAAATTGCTAGAAGTACAGTAAAAAGACATGACCATTTGATTCAAGCTGACCCTTCCTGAGGATAAGCTAGTCCACAAAATTGAGTTCCAATAGTCACAACTTTATAAGAATTATATACATAACAAAGGGTGAAAGGGTGTCTATAACAGGCTGATATCATTTTTTTAAGAGCAGACATGGATTTTTGACCATAGTTCTCTTGATTTCATGCATCATTTTTAGACCTGGGTTTTGTTTATGTTTTTATTAAGGAGGTGTTATTGGTGCCAGGAAGCCTAAGCAGCAGTCAGGAAAACGATAGCAGCCAGTTGTCCTAGCAACTTCCTGACCCTCACCCTATATATCCAGGGCTCTGTTTCAAGATTGGGAAAATTATACTCTACCCTTCACTGTAACCAAATTGTCATGAGACTATTTAAATAGACACAATTGACTGTTTCAAGTATTTTACTGTTTGAGTAAAAAAAAATCATTTTGATTATTAAAGTCAGGTTTAGATAAAGGTGTAAAGTAAGCAGGTGTGTCTTTTTGTTATATGGTCTCTATATGCACTTATACGAAGTTAGGAAAGAGACAATACTCTAGAAGTAAGTATGTTGGTTGTGTTAGTAAGGAGACAATTTTGGACAATGATCCATTTATGACCTCCTCAAGAATACCATCAACAATAATTCTTGACACTTATAGCATAGAAAAATGTCTTCCCAGACAATGCTTTGAAATAGATGTTAATAATTGTGTTTTTTTAGAGGCGAGTGGCACAGGGATATGGAACGAGAGAATCTTAAGCATGGAGATGGACGCAGGATTCCATCTCACGGTTGTGAGGCTCAGTCAGGAATCTCATGTTTAACCAACTGAGCCACCCAAGTGCCCCAAGAGTTGTTCAAAGTACAACCACTATGGTATACATTAGAATTTAGAACAAACTGCACTGCAAGGTAGATGGACTGTGAATTTGAATTTCCTCTTCTAATTTGAGTCTTAATAAAGTTCATATTTCTTACAGCTCTGTTATCTCTTAATGATATTCCCTAGTTTTATTCT
>NW_025334833.1:0-10000 GCF_020171115.1 Neogale vison
CTACGTCCTGTCAAGGTGAGGTAAGTCCCTTTTGTTTTAGCAAAGCGTGTGTCTTTAGATGTGTGTCTGTGGGCCACGTGTTGGAAGAGGGATGTTAGCATCTCGTGGGCATTTGTGGCTATCGGAGTGAAGTGACACGGACTAGAGCAAATCCTCGCGGGTAAAACATTGAACAAAATCCTTGAGGGAGTTGTAGGGGTGTTGCACCCTGTATGTGTGTCAGGGATTCATCAGCGGGTTACAAGTGGTCAGGAGACCTTGCTGTTGCCTCATTTCTCTTGCCTTCGCTCTCTACATCTGGTCTGAGTGACGTTCCAGGTGGACATTCTTGCCACTGGGGTGGGGGTGGGGGTGGGGGTGGGGCTGCTGGTGGTGGTTGTGGTGGTGGTGGGGTGGTGGTGGTGGTGGTGTTTGGTAGTGGTGGTGGACACACATTCTTCTCTACCTGCTTAGGGTCTGTGGCTGGGCCTAGGATGGTATCCGACAGAAGAGCTTCCCTAGAGAAGGGCATCCAACTGTGGACAGGTGTTTGCCAGCACAGGGGCGCCTTCACAAGGACCTAAAGACAGGGACTCGAGGGGTGCCTGGGTGGCTGGGCGGGTTGGGCCTCCGCCTTCCAGGTCATGATCTCGTGATCTCCGGGTCCTGGGATCGAGCCCTGCGTCAGGCTCTCTGCTCGACCGGGAGCTTGCTTCCCCCCCCCCCCAGCCCCCCTCTCTGCCTACTTGTGATCTCGGTCTCTCAAATAAGTAAATAAAGTAAAATCTTAAAAGAAAAAAGAATGAAAGAAAGAAAGACAGACAGACAGACAGACAGACAAGACAGGGACTCGATCCACTCGTGAAGAACGGATGAGAAAAAAGGGGTTTGGTCAAGGGGCAGGTAGCCGCTTGGAAAAGACAGCCCCGGGAAGACGGGGGTGGGGGTGGGGGTGGGTCTGGTTGAAGAAGTTTTATCGATGTGGACGGTTCAGACCCTAATTCTCCGGTTCCCCTCTCCTGTCTCTGGTGATGGAGGATGCCTTTCTGCTTCCTGGTTCCAGGGAAGGTACCTATCACATGGGAGTTGGCTCTCTTGGTCTCATGAAGACCAGAAGGGTCGGCATATCCTTCTTGTTGGTGCTGTGTCTTCAAGGAGTTGAATTTGAGATAACCGACGTGCCACAGTGGGCACCTTTCAGGGGTGACATGTTCTGGTTTCCTTCAGGGCAGTCTACCCAGACTCAAGTGGCTCACGGGTCCTTGTTCCGCGGGAATCCCTCTCCCCATCCCTGGTCCTGCCATTGCTGGCTCCTTTCTTTCCGGCCATTCCCGAGGCTCCTCCACAGCGGCAGTGTGCCTGCGCATAGGCTCCTTGGCCTGGGTGTTAAAAAGAAAATCGGGGGACGCCTGGGTGGCTCAGTTGGTTAAGCAGCTGCCTTTGGCTCAGGTCATGATCCCAGCGTCCTGGGATCGAGTCCCACATCGGGCTCCTTGCTCAGCCGGGAGCCTGCTTCTCCCTCTGCCTCTGCCTGCCATTCTGTCTGCCTGTGCTCGCTCTCTACCCCCTCCCCTCTCTCTGATAAATAAATAAAATCTTTAAAAAAAGAAAAAAAGAAAAGAAAAGAAAAAAGAAAATCGGAAGGTTCTCTGCCGTTCGACCCTGGGCCCTGCAGAGTTTGTCGTTGCTAATGGTTCTTCTGTATTTTTTAATCGCCTCTGGGATGATCAGGGATGGACTCCCTGCCTCTCAAACCCAGACTCCATGTCCATTTGGAAGTAGACATTAAACTGCCTCGCTGGTTTTCTGAGTCGGGGGCCTTGTATTAGACATGACCTGCTCAAAGGGACCTGACCCTAAAAATCTTGGTTTTCTTCCTTGCCTTGGGCCGTGTGGCAGACTTCCCATCTGAATGGATTGTACCCAGATTCCCCTAGTGACCCAGATCCAACCTCCGGGAGCGAGCGTTTCCTCATTTTGTTTCTCTCTGAGCAACACCCTCCACCACCCCACCTCCCACTCCCGGCTGATCCCCCAGGCCTCTGTGTGTCCTTTGCTCTTGGGTCCTCTTCAGAGGGTGTTTCACAGAGCCTAGGTTTTTAATTTTGGGGACTTCCAACCCCTCCGTTTATTTATTTATTTATTTTTTACGGATCGCGCCTTTGGTGTCCAGTCTTAAACCCTCTTTGCCTGGCCCTAGATCCCCAGCTCTCCCCCTAGAATCACCCCCCCAACACGCGCGCATGCACACAGACACAGACACACACAGGCACCCAGACACAGACACACAGACACACAGACAGACAGACAGACAGACAGACACACACACACACACACACACACACACACACACGTGTGTTCCAGTGTTCTGTTTCCCATGGAAGTGTGGGATCCGTTTGGAGTTCACATTGGTAGGAGGGGTGAGGTCTGGCTGTTTGGATAGAAGCTTTCTTCTTCCTTTTTTTCTCCTTCAAAAAGAATTTTGGTGGTGGTGGGAGGGAGGGAGGGAAGGAGGGAGGGAGGGCGGGCGAAGGAGCGAAGGATCCAGAAGGAGGGTCAGAGAGCGGTGAGGGCGAGAAGCAGAGTCTCTGCTGAGTAGGGAGCCCCGATGGATGCGGGGCTCAATCCCAGGACCCGGAGATCATGACCTGAGCTGAAGGCAGAGACATTTCGCTGACTGAGCCGCTCAGGCGCCCCAGTTTTCTTGTTTCTTTTTCTTTTTCTTTTTTTTTTTTTTTAAGATTTTATTTATTTATTTGACAGAGAGAGATCACAAGTAGGCAGAGAGGCAGTCAGAGTGAGAGGGGGGAAGCAGGCTTGCCGCTGCGCAGAGAGCCCGATGCGGGGCTCGATCCCAGGACCCTGGGATCATGACCTGAGCCGAAGGCAGAGGCTTTTTAACCCATTGAGCCACTCAGGTGCCCCCCAGTTTTCTTGTTTCTTTGTCTGCCTTCTTGCCTGCGTGTTGGGCCTGTGGATGTCTGATGACTGGACTGACTATCCTCTGATTTCGTGGGGAGGTGGGCCATGTTTCCTCCTTTGAATGGCCTTTGCGCATCGGTGTGTTATGCCCAAATTCCGAGACCCCCCAAAGACGACCACCAGAGTCCAGAGTCAAAGCCAAACAGCAAGGGTCGTTTATTACGAGTTCAAACCCGGACCTCTGCGCCCTCGTTGCCGGTGACGCTAAGAGGTCCTGAGCTCAGGATCACGGCACTTTTTTTTTTTTTTTTTTTTTTTTTTTTTAAGATTTTATGTCTTTATTTGACAGAGAGGGAGGGAGAGAGAGAGAGAGAGAGAGAGAGAGAGATCACAAGTAGGCAGAGAGGCAGGCGGGGGCGCGGGTGGGGGGGGGCGGGGAGCAGGCTCCCTGCTGAGCAGAGAGCCCGATGCGGGGCTCGATCCCAGGAACCTGAGATCATGACCTGAGCTGAAGGCAGAGGCTTAACCCACTGAGCCACACAGGCGCCCCATGGGTCACGGCACTTTTTATGCACTATTTTTGGGGAGGCAGGGACTTAGCATACATCATAGTATCTCCTAACAAATCACTACGTACCGCGGGAAAATCAAACAGCAACTCTCTAATATGACTGGCGCGCTACAGAGCGGGAAAAGGCTGGGAACAGATTATTGGTTAGGTCAAAGGGCTGTCATTCTTCAAACTGCTTGGTCGGCACCGCTAGGGTATGTGTCACCTCTGGATTGGCCGGGGTCTCCCTGTCAAGCTGCGGGGTGCCAGATGGTTGCTCTCTCTTGCACCCAGAGCTGGGTGGGGGGGTCCGGGAGCAGTCATTTTGTCACGTCCAGTTCTGGGTGGGGGTTTCTCTGGTGCCAGATGACTGTTCTCTCTCGGCCCAGAGCCGGGTGGGGGTCCGGGAGCGGCCACTCTGCCAGGTTCAATTCTGGGCGGGGGTTGTGTGGTTACAGAGTGCCTATAGAAAGTTTGCTGGTAATTTTCCATCTCCTCATGGGTTAGCAAGCGAGGGTGCAGAAGCAGAAATAGCGGTTATGGTTATAATTTAGGCATCTCAGGTGAAACCTTTGTTGGGCTTGGGCATATCTGTTTGGGTATCTGTTCCGTTCCATCGATTCATTGATGGACTGACCATGTCTCTTTGTCTGCCAACATCACAGGGTTCCCGTGGCCTCTACCAAAAAAAAAAAAAAAAAAAAAGCATTCGACCAGGGGTGACTTTATTTCTGATTTTTGTTTTGGTTTCCTATGTTGTGTTTGAAATCGACATAGCGGTTCAAATGTCTTTGGCCTGTCAGCTCTGTACACCCACCCAGTGTGGCCCTGGAATTCAGGACCCCCACAGATCAAGAGTCGCCTTCCTCGGGGATCCTCTGGACCGAGCCAGCCAGCTAGGTGCCCTGAAAGACGTGTACTTGAATCACAGGTGTGAAGTCTGCGCCCATGAACTTTGCACTGGGAAACCTTATTTGGATCGTCGCACTCTTGGGGGAAATACTGGTGAAAGAACGTTGTGTAGCTAACTACGGAGGAACTGACTTGGAAGGAAAACCTTCTTTTGCAGTTTCTGGTGTTTGGTCAATTCTCTCGACTCAATAGGTGTCCAGCCTTCAGAGTCACATTATTTGCTTGATTTCTCTCTTGTCTGCGTTTCCTCATTTACTTTTATAGTGAGTGCTCAGGGTTGATGCTTGACAGGGAACAGTTTTCATCCTGGGTGTGTGTGTGCGTGTGTGCGTGTGTGCGTGTGTGTGCGTGTGTGTGTGTGTGTGTGTGTGTGTGTGTGTGTGTCGTGGGCAGTCGGGGCCCCCCCTCTTCCAGCGGCAGCGGCCCGGGCGCGTTTCCCAAGTCTCCCCTGGGCTGCTGGAGTCACGCCGTGCCCGCCGGGAGCTCCCGAGGCTGACACCCGCCCTTCCGAAGTGGGCTGGGACACGAGATTGGGCGGTCTGGTGGCCGGCCACGCGACTTCACGGCCCTGCGCTCGGGGGGTCTGCCTCGGTGTCTTTCGCGGCGGTTGCCTGCCGCCACCTGGCGGCCGCTTTTATATAGCGTCTCCCCGCCGGAGCGTGGGCGATATCGGCAAGGGATGGCATTTGGTGGCGGTCCCCGAGCTGCAGTTCCGGGAAGCCGGCGACACTAGAGGGAGCCTCCCGTTTTCTCTGGGGTGTCAGGGCGCGATTGGCTCGTGGAAGATTGAACCCTTAGTTTTTTTGGGAAACCCGTGGCGCTGTCGCTTTGTCCTCTTTCTCCTCCTCGCTCTCCTGTTAGGGGTGTTGGGGGCTGCCTGGAGGGGTGGACCAGCACCCCGCCGGTGCCCCCTCCTCCGCCTCTGGGAGAACGGGAGAGAGTGTGCACGTGCGGCACGAGGAAGCCGTTCGGCCTGTGGCTCTGGCCGGTCGTCAGGCCACGTATTCCGTGTCACACCCGGGCGGCTGGGGACCGGCATGAGCCTCGCGGGGAAGTCCGTGGATGGCGCGAGGGTTCCGTCCGCGGGCTCGCGTGGGGTCCTGGTCGTCGCCCCCGATTTTCTCACCAAGTTTTCCGAGGCCCTCTGCGTAGGTGGGGACCGGATCGGACCGGAACGGACCGGATGGGATCAGACCAGGCGGCGCCGCGAGGGGAGGCACCGGCCGCGACCTCCGTGGAGGTCGGGCCATCTGGGGGTGCGGGGGCGCCTCGCCTCCTCTCCCAGTCCCAGCCGGGAGTCAGTGACAGTCCTGGGGCGGTCCAGGGGCGGTCCTGAGGGCCGGGGCCGGTGGGGAGAGAGAGGAGGAGGCGAGCGCCGCCAGGTCCCCCCCCACCCTCACAACTTGATTTTTCTAAGTCCCGACCTGGGGACAACAGGCGGACCAGGGGAGGAGCCACCCTGGCTGATCCGCGGCGGGCCCTGGCCGGCCCCGGCCGACCCCGGCCGCTCCCGGCCGCTCCAGACGGGCCACGGCCGATCCCTGCCGGGCCCTGGCCGGCCCTGGCCGGCCCCGGCCGGCCCCGGCCGCTCCCGCCAGGCCCCGGCCGCTCCCGGCCGCTCCCGCCCGGCCCCGGCCGATCCCGGTCGGGCCCCGGCCGCTCCCGGCCGCTCCCGCCCGGCCCCGGCCGATCCCGGTCGGGCCCCGGCCGGCCCCGGCCGGCCCCGGCCGATACCGGCCGGCCCTGGCTGCTCCCGGCCGGCCCCGGCCGATGCTGGCTGGCCACGGCCGACCCTGGCCGATCCCGGCCAGCCCCGGCCGCTCCAGACCGGCCCCGGCCGATCCCTGCCGGACCCTGGCCGGCCCTGGCCGCTCCCGCCTGGCCCCGGCCGCTCCCGGCCGGCCCCGGCCGATGCCGGCTGGCCACGGCCGACCCTGGCCGATCCCGGCCGGCCCCGGCCGATCCCTGCCGGGCCCTGGCCGGCCCTGGCCGCTCCCGCCTGGCCCCGGCCGCTCCCGGCCGGGCCCTGGCCGCTCCCGCCTGGCCCCGGCCGCTCCCGGCTGCTCCCGGCCGGCCCCGGCCCATCCGGGCCGCTCCCGGCCGGCCCCGGCCGGCCCCGGCCGACCCTGGCCGATCCCGGCCGGCCCCGGCCGCTCCAGACCGGCCCCGGCCGATCCCTGGCCGGCCCTGGCCGCTCCCGCCTGGCCACGGCCGCTCCCGGCTGGGCCCCGGCCCCTCCGGGCCGCTCCCGGCCGGCCCCGGCCGACCCTGGCCGCTCCCGCCTGGCCCCGGCCGCTCCCGGCCGGGCCCTGGCCGGCCACGGCCGCTCCCGGCCGCTCCCGGCCGGCCCCGGCCGATGCCGGCTGGCCCCGGCCGACCCTGGCCGATCACGGCCGGCCCCGGCCGATCCCTGCCGGGCCCTTGCCGGCCCTGGCCAGCCCCGGCCGCTCCCGCCCGGCCCCGGCCGCTCCCGCCCGGCCCCGGCTGATGCCGGCCGGCCCTGGCCGCAACCGGCCGGGCCCTGGCCGGCCCTGGCCGCTCCCGGCCGGCCCTGGCTGGCCCAGCCCACACCGCTCCACCCCGCCTCGCGTCAGCTATCGGTCCCGGCTACACCCTTCCCCACGCTCCCGGGGGTCGACCAGATGGCCCTAGGGGTTCCGTGGTGCGGCCCCCCCCTTGTGTGTGTGTGTGTGTGTGTGTGTGTGTGTGTGTGTGTGTGTGTGTGTAGGGCAATGGAGTGGTGTTTGGGGCCAGTGGCCGGGCCATGGTCCCACGAGGTCCCGGTGACCTGTGGCTAGGCCCCGCCTGATGGCGTGGGTATTTTGTCCCCTGAAAGGAGCACTTTTTTTTGCCAGGTAGGTGCTGACACGCTGTTTGAGTGACTTGCCTTAGAGCTGTGGGCCTCTGGGTGCGTGCGGGGCTCCGGGCTTGGCTGTGGTGCCAAATCCGGTTCGGCCCTCGCTTGTTTGAGCCGTCTGCGTGGGCCTGTGCGCTGCCGGCTCTTGCTTACCCCCAGGTGGCCTGGGCTGTGGTGCCATCTCTGGTCTCCAGCACCCGAGGGCTGCGTGGGCAGGTGGCGTGGGTCCTTTACCCCGTGCACTCTGCGCTGCGGGCACCCGGCTGTGGCTGTGGCAACCCCTGTTCCGTTCCACAAGGCTCTGTGCCGCGTGTCAGGCATTCTCCCTGGGTTGCCCGGCTGTCCTTGCCCTGGGCTCGAGGGGTGCCGGCGAGGCTCAAAAGCAGGTCCTTCTGGTTGATGTCCTCGCCGGGTGTTTCCCCCCTCTGGGGCCTCCTTGGGCACGTTTTTTTGCTGATCGATGTGGTGATGTCGCGTTCTCCCGGGCCGGGCCTAAGCCGCGTCAGACGAGGGACGGACATTCATGGCGAATGGGACCGTGCTTCTCGCTCTGCCCGCGGGTCCCCCGCTCCTCCTCTTCTGCCACCCGCTGTCGTGGGTGGTGTAGGGGGAAAGGGTGCCGGGGGGGTGTGGGCTCCGGCCCGACTCCACTTTCCCACGGTTCCCGCCTCAGGGCGCCTGTGGGTGTGGGGCCTTCTGACGCAGCGGACACTCTCGCATGCCACTCCTGGCTTCCTGTGGGGTGAGCGGCCCTCCCTGTGGTGGGGAGGGCTGTCCCCATGCCGCGCTGCTCACCGCCTGGGCGTGCTGAGTGCGTGGCGCCTGGCCCTCTGTGGTGCCCCTGGAGCGCTCCAGGTTGTCTCAGGTGCCTGAGGCCGAGTGGTGGCGTCGTTTCCCGTTCCCAGCGACCCCCTCGGGTTGCCGCTGTCGGTGGTGTGTCCGAAGAGCAGGTGGTGGAGCCGGTAAGGGAGGCCCAACCCGCCCCCCCTCTGTGTGGGTGCGGGCGCCTCCTCGTCCCCTGGTGCGCGTCGTGCCAGGGGTGTGTGTGGAGAGGACTTGGCGGGGCGTGTGAGTGACCGTGCCGGGCCGAGCCAGCGCTGTGGCGCTTGGCCACCCGAGGGCTGCTGCTATTTTTGCCCAGCATGCTGTGCCCGTCTCCGCTCCTCTCGTGGCCCCGGTGGAGGCACGAGGTTCCTTCTGGGCGGTGATGGGAGCATGGCCTGCGTGGAGAGGCAAAGGCGGTCCCCTTGTCGGGCTCTGGCCGCGAGCGCTCAGGATTGCCCTGTGCCTATCCCTTACCGCAGACCCACCCCTGCCCCCAGGCCCTTGGAGGCCTTTGGGACGCCGTTTCGCGGGGCTCGGTCGGGGGGACGAACGGGTGGGGGCGATGCGCCCTCGGTGAGAAAGCCTTCTCTAGCGATCCGAGAGGGTGCCTTGGGGTACCGGAACCCCCCAGCTGCCGCCCCTCCTCTGCGCGTAGTGGCCACCGATGCGGGGTGACTACCGTTGCGTGTTGGGCAGAGCCCCCTCTCTGCGAGGGGTCTGCCGGCCCCGCGGTGGGGCCGAGCGTCGCTCTCTTGCCTACCGCGGCCTGCGCCTCCCCCCTCCGAGTCGGGGGAGGATCCCGCCGGGCCTGGCTGGCGTCTGGCACGTGGGGCTCCCGTGTGCGTGCGAGTGCGTGCGTGCGTGCGTGGCCACTCCCCCGCGGCCGTGCGTCTCCTGCCCTGTTGCCGTGCGAGCGGCTGCGTCTGCTGCCCGCTCCCGTGCCGAGTGGCCGCCGGCGGTGACGTCTGGGCACGGGTCGGGCCGCTCTCGCCTGGGGGGCGCTTCCCCCCGGGTCGTGGTTCCGGGATGGACTAGGCAGACGGGCGGAGGTTTAAAACGGGCCCCTGCGGCGGGGGTCCCGTGGGGGTGGGCGGGCCCCAGCGGTGTGGGGCCCGGTTCGCGGGGGGGAGGAGGCGCGCCAAGGGTGCTGAGGCTGGCCGGCGTCCCCGGGCGTCGCGGGACCGCTCTCGTGCTGGTGGCGGTGGGATCCCGTGCACGTTTACCTGGCGGCCCGGCTCGTGCCTTCGTTGGTGCGCCCTTCCCCCCGGAACCGCTCCGCACGCGCTGGTCGGCCGTCGCCCGCTGGGCACCCTCCCCCTGTCGCCGCTGACCTCCCCCCCCCATCTTGTCCCTGGCTTGCCTGGACGGCTGAAGGCGCGCGGTGACCTCGATCCGCTCCCTCGGGGCTGAAACCGGCCTCGTCGCTGTTGGGCGTTGTCCCCTCCCTGGCCTCTAGGGGCTCTTGGGAGGGGTCGTCCCCGGGCGAAGGAGCCTCAGCCCCCGGTGAGGAGGAGAGGCCGCGCGGGTCCAGTCGAGCGGGGCACGGAGGGATGTTGTCGTGTGCGTGGGGGAGAGTGTCCTGTTGGGGGTCGGTCGTGACTGTGGCGTGGTGGCCGGGGTCCCGAGCCCCGCGAGGTGGCCAGGGTCCGCCAGGGGCCGGGTCGGTGTCCTCGGGTGCCATGGGACCGCCCTTGTGCTGGAGGCCTTGGGCGGTGGGACCCCGTGTGCCCCGGTGGCCGACCTTGGGCCTTGGAAGGCGCCTTTTGAGGGGCTCTTGTGCTCCCTCGCGGTGGCCCGCGGTCCTCTCCCCCCGTGGCTGCTCCGGTTTCTGGCGCCTAAGCCCTTTGCCGCCGGAGCCTTTGTCTCGCGGCCTCCCCCCCCCCCCCCCGTCTGCCTGCCGACCCGGTGCCGCGCCCCGGCGCGCTGGTGCTTCTCAGGCCCGTTGCGGCCGCCCA
>NW_025334833.1:22500-50000 GCF_020171115.1 Neogale vison
TAGTCTCTCATGGTTCACCTCCCCTTCCAATTTATCCAAAAGCACATACCCTCCCCAATGTCCATAACCCTACCCCCCTACTCCCAACCACCCTCCCCCCAGCAACCCACAGTTGTGGTGAAGATTTGATTCATTTGACAGACGGGGGGGGGGGGGGGAGGAGGGGGACGGAGGGAGGGAGGGAGGGAGGGTGGGAGGGAGGGAGGGAGGGTGGGAGGGAGGGAGAGAGAGAGAGAAAGAGAGAGAGCGCGATCGCGCGAGCGGGGCTGGTGGGGGTGGGGAGCGGAAGAACGAGGGAGCGCGCAGAGCAGCGGGGAAAGGGAGAAGCAGGCTTTCCATCAAGGAGGGAGCCCGATGTGGGGTTCCATCCCAGGGCCATTGGATCATGACCCGAGCGGAAGGCAGGCGGCCGGCCACCTGGCCCGCCCGACTGAGCCAAGGACGCACCCTGGACCTAGGAACAGTTGTCGTGCAATGATATTTTTTTCTTTGTCCGTTTGTTCGTTTGTTTATTTATTTATTTATTTATTTATTTTCCTTTAACGATTTCATTTACATATTTGACAGAGAGATCACAAGTAGTTGGGGGGGGGGGGCGCGAAGAGACAGGCTCCCTGCTGAGCAAAGAGCCCAATGTGAGGCTCGATCCCAAGACCCAGGGATCATGACCTGAGCTGAAGGCAGAGGCTTTAAACCCACTGAGGCACCCAGGATCCCCTAGTGCAATGATTTTGACGGATCGTTTCAGAAATGTGAACCGGTGTTCTTCTCTAAGCACCTTCTCCACCATCCCTTCAACAAACCTGAACATTTGAGAAGGTTAACGTGGGGAATACCATGAGATGCCTAAATTATAACCATGACCGCTATTTCTGCTTCTGTACCTTCGCTTGCTAACCCATGAAGAGATGGAAAAATACCAGCAGATTTTCTATAGACACTCTGTAGCCACACTTCCCACACCCAGAATTGAACCTGACAGAATGGCTGCTCCCGGACCCCTCCCCCCCGCTCTGGGCCAAGAGGAAACCCCCACCCGGAATTGGACCTGACAGATTGACTGCTCCTGGACACCCCCCCCCCCCAAATCCGGCTCTGGGCCGAGAGAGAACAACCATCTGGCGCCCCGAGGCTTGACAGGAAGAGCCCGGTCAATCCTGAGGTGACACATACCCTGGCGGCGCCAACTCAGCAGTTTGAAGAATGACAGCCCTTTGACCTAACCAATAATCTATTCCCAGCCTTTTCCCGCTCTGTAGCACGCCAGTCATATTATAGAGTTCTTTTTTGATTTTCCCGCGGTATGTGGCAATTTGTTAGAAGATACTATGATGTATGCTAAGTCCCTGCCTCCCCAAAAATAGTGTATAAAAGGTGTTGTGATCCCGAGCTCGGGACCTCTTAGCGTCACCGGCAACGAGGTGCGCGGAAGTTCGGGTTCGGACTCGTAATAAAAGACCCTTACGGGGCGCCTGGGTGGCTCAGTGGCTTAAGCCGCTGCCTTCGGCTCAGGTCATGATCTCAGGGTCCTGGGATCGAGTCCCGCATCGGGCTCTCTGCTCAGCAGGGAGCCTGCTTCCTCCTCTCTCTCTCTCTCTCTCTCTCTCTCTCTCTCTCTCTGCCTGCCTCTCTGCCTACTTGTGATCTCTCTCTGTCAAATAAATAAATAAAATCTTTAAAAAAAAAAAAAAAAAGACCCTTACTGTTTGGCTTTGATTCTGGACTCTGGTGGTCGTCTTTGGGGGTTCTCGGAATTTGGGCACAACAACCACTGTAAAAGCGGACACAGGCGCCGCTGTTCTTCTCCATAGAGTTCGATCGACCCAGGGACGGATATCCAGTTTCCCTTTCTCTGAAATGACCTGGGACACCACTTTTCTGGCCACCTCCTGTCCTGCTCCTCCACACCCCAACAACCTATCATGGGACCTTACCCTTTCACCTGCAGAACGCTTTTCCACTCCTCCTGCCTGGAATACGTTGGCTTGGAGTCTCTGCCGAATCCCAGCACCCAGGCGTGTGGTGGCCGCCCACAGACTCTGTCCACTCTCAGAGGTGATTAGCCTGGAGTACCTTGGCTTGGAGTCTCTGCCGAATCTCAGCACCCAGGCGTGTGGTGGCCGCCCACAGACTCTGTCCACTCTCAGAGGTGATTAGCCTGGAGTACGTTGGCTTGGAGTCTCTGCCGAATCCCAGCACCCAGGCGTGTGGTGGCCGCCCACAGACTCTGTCCACTCTCAGAGGTGATTAGCCTGGAGTACGTTGGCTTGGAGTCTCTGCCGAATCCCAGCACCCAGGCGTGTGGTGGCCGCCCACAGACTCTGTCCACTCTCAGAGGTGATTAGCCTGGAGTACGTTGGCTTGGAGTCTCTGCCGAATCCCAGCACCCAGGCGTGTGGTGGCCGCCCACAGACTCTGTCCACTCTCAGAGGTGATTAGTCAGGGTAACGCACACAAGCTCTCAGAAAACTATGCATGCCCAGTATCATACACGTCCACTCCCTGCGCGCCCCCCCCCCCCGTTTTGAATGTCTGCGTGGACCCACAGAGTGGAGGAATGCGCGCGTGCGCGCACACGCAGGCACGCAAGCAGGCACGCAAGGATGGCTAGGGAGAGAGGGAGGAAGGACGGAAGGAAGGAGGAAGAAGGGAAGGGAAGGGAAGGGAGACAGGCCGACCACCCGCCCTGTTCGCCTCCCTCCTTCCCAAGGGACCTGACTACTCACCTCCCTCCCTCCCTCCCTCCTCCCGAGGGACCTGTCTACTTACCGCCCCCCCCCCCTCCGTCTACCTACACATTTCCCTCACATTTTCAAAGTGGAGATAAAATTCGCACTCCATAACTCACATACTCTTCAAAGTACACAGTTCCGTTGCCTTTTTTCCCTAAGGTTACTCACAAAGATGCGCAACCCTCGCCGCCATTTCCAGAACGTCCCCATCCCTTCGAAGAGAAACACCCTTCCCACCCACCCCCTGCCCCCTTCCCATCCGCGCCCCCCTCTCCCCTCCTCCTGACTCTCTTCACCGGTCTCCCCCAACAGCCTCCGAATCACCCCCCACCACCCACCACCCCCCCCCCACCCCCCACCACCCCCCCCACCCCCCCCCCCCCCCCCCCACCCCACCCCGTCCCGCCTAGGACTGGGATATTACCGCTGCCTTCTTCCTACCCCTGGAATCCCAAGGCATTATGCCACCCCTGGCTCTCTGGTTCCTTTTTCTTAGCGTCATGTTTTTTGGGGTTCGCCCATGTACTTCCACGAATCGGCGCTCTGCTCCTTTGTACGGCGTTATCACTCTCCACGATGAGCTTATGAAGATGAGTGGAACGACGGAATGATGTTCACGTGCCACTGAGTCCCCCTGACCCCTTTTCTCTTAAAACTTTAAGTGGTACTAAAGCAGTACCACCTCTGAGGACAGAACTTCTAGCATCATCAGCAGACACTGTGGAAAGGTGTTTTGCACTGTGTCGCGTGGCCCGCCTTCTTCCCTGGAAAAGGATTCACAGGCTATCCTGCACCCCCCTAAGGCCATAACGATCTCCTCATACTCTGCCATGGTCCTGTGTCTTGGGTTGCGTGGCGGCCCGTTCCCCACGGAGAGCTACCCTCACTTCATCCTCCTACACTGGCCTGCCAGAAGTGTACTCTGGTTTCCTTTACATCTAAACCTTATCTCAAGTTTGCGTTTTGACAGGACGGAGGGACGGAGGGACGGAGGGACGGAGGGACGGAGGGACGGAGGGACGGAGGGACGGAGGGAGGGACGGAGGCCCACATTTTTCATTGACATGGTGGAGAAGGAGAAGATGGGTGCGGGCCTGTGTATATTCTTTTCTATTGTGGGGTGAGCAGAGGATTCAGATTCAGCTCTTGCCAGAAGGGATCTAATCTCTCCATAAACAATCAGGCAAAATAGCAGGCGAACAGTAAGGGCAAGTAAGGGTAAGAAGAACATAGACAAGATTGGCTCTAGATGCTGGAGTTTCCCAAGCAATGATCTCATCAGAGGCACACAAACGTCAAAGATTTCCAGAGACCATGCTTAGGTATGGACGTCATTCCAAAGGTATGGTGCTATCATCCGGTGAGTGTAGTATGCTGTCCCCAGCTCACAGGAGCAGAGTATCTTGCAGATACAGTACGAGGCTCATCCCTGGATGGAATTGTGCCAGAGAAAGGGAGACAGCAGCCTGTCCTTGAGCCTAAGGTGTGTTGAAGAGAGTGATTCTCTAAAGTACCTTGGGCTGAAGAAGACCAGCTGGATTTCTGTTGGTTGGTCATAGGTATTTGCGGCAACGGGATGGGTGTGGGGCGGGTGGGTGTAGTTTGTTTACTTTCTTTTTTTTTTTTTTTAAAGATTTTATTTATTTATTTGACAGAGAGAAATCACAAGTAGATGGAGAGGCAGGCAGAGAGAGAGAGGGAAGCAGGCTCCCTGCCAAACAGAGAGCCCGATGCGGGACTCGATCCCAGGACCCTGAGATCATGACCTGAGCCGAAGGCAGCGGCTTAAGCCACTGAGCCACCCAGGCACCCCGTTTGTTTACTTTCTGAACAAGGTGAAAGAACTCTTCAAGTGGAAGTATTTGCACCAGGTGTCTGGGAGGATGGGAGGGTGTGGCTCAGTCCCTTTACCGAGAAAATGGGAGAATCCGGCCTTTTAAGAACCAGGCAAAGAGAAGAGTTTAGCTTTGGCCATCGCAGCACCTGGCACCTGGCACCTCCACAGAAAAAATAGAAGGTTCCCAGAATGAACTGAGCTGCAGGAGTCAGCATGAGCAGACCCCACCACCCTCAGCCCCCAGTCCCCCACCCACCCCCAACCCGGGCAGGCACTAGCTATAGTCCAGAACTCCAGATCTGGGTCCACCTCCCCCCTGCCAGGGCTCCCCCTGCCCTCTTCTCAGCCAGGGACGTATATGTGAGCATGATCCCAGAAAAAAATTTCCCCTCATCCACAGATATCTTGCCAACAGTTTGACCACTTTGCCTGAGATACCAACTCATCTGGTATCACCCGAGCGTGATTTTTTTCCCTAGGGACCTGGGGCCTAGTTCACTACTTAGGATGAACAGCACCCCCCCCCCCCACCATCCCCACCCCCAGCCTACTGCTCCCAATTCGACCTGAGGAGGGAGGAGGGAGGAGGGGCGGGAGGGGCGGGAGGGGCGGGAGGGGCGGGGGGGGCGGGGGGGGGCGGGGGGCGGGATGGGAGGGCCGCTGAAGGGAGGTTCAGGTTGACCCATTCTAATGGGCCTCATTCAATCCAATCGTTTCATTCAAATGCAGAAAGCTTTCGGTAAAGTCAGAGCCTGGGGCTTCTCTCCATTGAATGGCGTTCTTCAAATCCCCCAACACTCCGGCTGTGGCTTGCAAACTTGGGGAGGGAGGAGGCAAAGGGGAGGGAGACAGAGCGTTCTGAAGAGCTTACCTCATCTGGGGGCAAAAAAGAGCCCCTCCTTTTCCTAACCCAGGAAACGCCAGTAAACCCTTTGGGAATCGTGGATGTGGAGGATGACGTCAGACCTTAAAGCCTTCCAAGGGTGGGGGGGGGTCAGTCGGAGAGGGACATGAAACACATGATGGTGGTGTCTTAGGATTCAGAGGCCAAACACAGGCATGGACTGATGATGGTGGTGTCTTAGGATTCAGAGGCCAAACACAGGCATGGACTGATGATGGTGGTGTCTTAGGGGTCAGAAGGCAAACACAGGCATGGAGTGATAAGGGATAAGAGCTAAGAGCGGCCTGACAGAGGACAGTTCTCACTCATCCACCGAGTTACAGGGCCTAGCAAGCCCACTCCTCTAAAGCGACATGAACAGTTTATTGATTATCCATCGACTGGTCCTCCCTCTCCCACCTGCTTCCCAAAGGAAACCCTCTGTCTCATTCCCACATAGCCACTGGCTGTTTCACATGCCACCTTCTGTCCACTAAACTAAAAGAAGAAAGGAAGATGGGGAACCCTAAACCAGCTCCACAGATAGCACCTCTGCACAGAGGGGTGAGTGTGGGTCTCATTGGGCAAATGGGGACTCTGAGCCTTGATCCCTGGGTTGTTTCAAAAAATGCACTGGAAGGAACACCTGGCTGGTTCAGTCAGAAGAGCACATGACTGTTGATCTCGGTCATGATCGTGAGTTCAAGCCCTGCCTTGGGTCCACAGATAATGGAAAATTAATGGATGAAATTTTAAAACATTAAGTATGGGATGTTGATCTCTTTATAAAAAAAAAAAGGGGGGGGGCGCCTGGGTGGCTCAGTGGGTTAAAGCCTCTGTCTTCGGCGATCCCAGGGTCCTGGGATCGAGTCCCGCATTGGGCTCTCTGCTCAGCAGGGAGCCTGCTTCCTCCTCTCTCTCTGCCTGCCTCTCTGCCTACTTGTGATCTCTGTCTGTCAAATAAATAAGTAAATAGAATATTAAAAAAAAAAAAAAAAAGGAATGGAGGGGCGGCGGCTCAGTCTATTAAGCGTCTGCCTTCAGCTCAGGTCATGATCTCAGGGTACTGAGACTGAGCCCTGCCCCTCTGGGGCTCCCTGCTCAGTGGGGTGTCTTCTCCCTCTCCCTCTGTCCCTCCATCCACTCGTGTGTTCATGCGTGTGCGCGCGCGCTCTCTCTCTCTCTCTCTCTCTCTCTCTCTGAAATAACTAACTAACTTACTAGATAGAATCACACTTCAAAAGAAAAAAGGGCAGGGACATTTACGATTGTTCACGGGGAAAGATGGAGCCTACACAGTGTGGAAACATACTACGTACCACCTATCCCCATGTTTACTTTGGGGTGGAGACTTGACCTGAGAAGGAGGCAAAATTGAGTCCCTTATGTCAGGAGGTTACCTTAGGAGAAGGAGAAGGGGCTCTAGGCATGCTGTGATAGCTGGTCTAACCTGAATGGGGTCTTAGGCTTCTTCTCTCAGGTAAGGAGTATCAGGGCCGTGCTTGTTGATAGGCTGCAAGCCATCAGATGACCTTCAGTCCAGAAATCTGCAGAGGTGCCTAGTTATTTGGTAGCAAGGCCTGAAAAGAGATGGTGGCTCAGCAGGGGAAACCAATTCTCTGAAAAACAGGCTTTAAGCTTTCAGCTAGCATCAGCGGATTTACCTTCTGGGGCATGGTTTCAATCAACCCCTCCACCCACCCCTGCCAAGTTATGCTGTGGCTATTCTTTTATTTCCTCAGGGGAGGTAGGTTTATGGTAAAGAAATCTCTGTACATCTTAGCTGTAACATGCCTATATGCAGGGCTAAACAGAGGGGTGTGTGTGTGTGTGTGTGTGTGTGTGTGTTAAGATTTTATTTATTTTATTTGACAGATAGAGATCACAAGTAGGCAGAGAGGCAGGCAGAGAGAGAGGGAGGAGGAAGCAGGCTCCCTGCTGAGCAGAGAGCCCAACACGGGGCTCGATCCCAGGACCCTGGGATCATGACCTGAGCCGAAGGCAGAGGTTTTAACCCACTGAGCCACACAGGTGCCCCTAAACAGAGGTTTTTAACCTGTAGGCTAAAAGCGAATAGAAACAACAGGGAGTCAGACATGCTATGTTTACCCCTGTTACAATTTACCGTGGTCAATCCTTCATTCCATTTCTATGGAACATGGGCAGAGGTCTGCCTTCTGTAACCGCTTCAAACTGAATTAGGGTGCAGTGGAGGCTTTGGAATGGAAGGATCTGAGACAGAGCTGATCGCAATTTTTGGTCCCTTGTGCTAATGGTAGTGGGGGGGGGGGGTGCTCAGAGATAGTTCCCTCTCTGAGAACTTGAATATTTCTCTACATGGTTTGGTACCACATGGCATCATTGATTTTATTCCCAAGTACACTTTAAGGAATAGTAACAGTACAGTATAACCCAATAGTCTCATTCTCTCTTAAATCGGCCTGGCATCAGTGGCCATCCAAGAATACAGATGAGGGGGCGCCTGGGTGGCTCAGTGGGTTAAGCCTCTGCCTTCAGCTCAGGTCGTGATCCCAGGTTTCTGGGATTGAGCCCCACATCGTGCTCTCTACTCAGCAGGGAGCTTGCTCCACCCCACCCAGCCCCACCTGCCTCTCTGCCTATTTGTGATCTCTCTCTCTCTCTCTCTCTCTCTGTCAAATAACTAAGTAAAATATTAAAAAAATAATAATAATAATAAAATACAGATGAGTAAATGAGTCTGAGCCCCTCCTCCGGCTGGGGAAGGGGGCAAAGGTTGTGGTGGGTTAAGGGCTTCTTCTAGCCAAGTAGCTTAGTGTTTGACTTGAATTATCAGGGGCCCTTCTCCTTCTCCTTCCTCTTCCTCCTCTCCTGCCTTTACAGATTTTTATTAAGGAATCTCTGCACCTTGGGGCGCCTGGGTGTCTCAGTGGGTTAAAGTCTCTGCCTTTGGCTCGGGTCATGATCCCACGGTCCTGGGATTGAGCCCTACATTGGGCTCTCTGCTCCGTGGGGGGCCTGCTTCCTCCTCTCTCTCTGCCTGTCTCTCTGCCTACTTGTGACCTCTGTCTGTCAAATAAATAAATACAATCTTTAAAAAAAAAAAATGTAATCTCTGCACCCAGTGCGGGGCTTGAACTCACAACACCGAGATCAAGAGTCGCATGTTCTTGGGGCGCCTGGGTGGCTCAGTGGGTTAAGCCGCTGCCTTCGGCTCAGGTCATGATCTCAGGGTCCTGGGATCGAGTCCCGCGTCGGGCTCTCTGCTCAGCGGGGAGCCTGCTTCCTCCTCTCTCTCTCTGCCTGCCTCTCTGCCTACTTGTGATCTCTGTCAAATAAATAAATAAAATATTAAAAAAAAAAAAAAAAGAGTCGCATGTTCTACCGACTGAGCCAGCCAAGTGCCCCTATTTATATGGGTTCTTATTTCCAAAGGGGGGTTAATACAGGTGCAGCGAGTGGAGTTAACTATCATAGACTCTGCCTCATTCATCTAGCAATCCAGTGGTTAATAAGAGGCACTTCTATGGAAACAAAAGGAAAACACTGGTTACTGGTTGAAACAAGGGCTCAACCCAGTATCTAAGTCTGGAGTGCTGCCAGTGAGGTCTCTAGCTGTCAGGCTTGAAGCATCCTTGGGTGGAGTGGGAGTGGGCAGGGCCTATCTAAGGGATTTTTCTGGTGTGTAGGTCAAATGTCTCATTTCGAGTGGCCCATGGAGCAGCAGGCACAAAGACTGTCTATGTATGACGTGCTAGTGTGGCCACTTCCCTCAAGTTTCTTTCACGTGGTCGAAGTTCCTCTCCAGGCTTCAGGGGGGAAAAATAGATATAGATATAGATATAGATATAGATATAGATATAGATATAGATACACACACACACACACACACACACACACACATTGTTTTAGTTCTTAATGGTTGTAAGATAGGAGAATGGTAGAATGTTGGAAACCTTAGTTCACAGAGTCACAGTCATAGAGAATCAAGGAAACAAGAAGGATCCAGGATCCAGTCCGGTTTTAGAGGCAAAGAACAAACGCTCAAAGATAATTCATCAGAATTACCAACTACCGGGGCGCCTGGGTGGCTCAGTGGGTTAAGCCACTGCCTTCGGCTCAGGTCATGATCTCGGGGTCCTGGGATCGAGTCCCACATCGGGCTCTCTGCTCAGCGGGGAGCCTGCTTCCCCATCTCTCTCTCTCTCTGCCTGCCTCTCTGCCTACTTGTGATCTCTCTCTGTCAAATAAATAAATAAAATCTTTAAAAAAAAAAAAAAAGAATTACCAACTACCAACCCCGAAAGTGTGTTATTGAATTAGAATCTTTCTTTCTAAAGTCACCGTTCTTCCCATCAAAGATAGCCAAAGGAAGATGAATTTGTTTGTAAAACAAGTCCAGTTTTAACACAGTTGTTCTAATCATCTACATAAGCAAGGCAAGAATAGCAAGTGACCATATATGGGGTCTTTCTTTCTTTCTTATCTGCTTTGATGGAGCTTTTCACAAGGAATTTTTTTTTAAGGTTTTATTTATTTATTTATTTGACAGAGAGAGAGATCACAGTAGGCAATAGAGGCAGGCAGAGAGAGAAGGAAGCAGGCTCCCTGCTGAGCAGAGAGCCCGATGCGGGACTCGATCCCAGGACCCTGAGTTCATGACCTGAGCCGAAGGCAGTGGCTTAACCCACTGAGTCACCCAGGCACCCCACAAGGAATTTTAGATTGAACTTATTTTTTTTTAAAGATTTTATTTATTTATTTGACAGAGAGAGATCACAAGTAGGCATAGAGGCAGGCAGAGACAGAGAGAGAGGAGGAAGCAGGCTCCCTGCCGAGCAGAGAGCCCGATGCAGGACTCGATCTCAGGACCCTGAGATCATGACCTGAGCCGAAGGCAGCGGCTTAACCCACTGAGCCACCCAGGTGCCCGAACGTATTTCTTTTTAAAATATTTTATTTTATTTATTTGAGCGGGGTGGGGGTGGGGGGATACAAGCGGAAGGAGAGGGAGAGGGAAAAGCAGACCCCCCCCCCCAAGGCAGATGCTTAACGACTGAGCCACCCAGGCTCCCCTAGATTGGACCTTTAAAGATTATTTATTTATTTATTTATTTGTCACAGAGAGAGAAGCGAGAGCAAGCACAGGCAGACAGAGAGGCAGGCAGAGGCAGAGGGAGAAGCAGGCTCCCTGCCAAGCAAGGAGCCCGATGCGGGAGACTCGATCCCAGGACGCTGGGATCATGACCTGAGCCGAAGGCAGCCGCTTAACCAACTGAGCCACCCAGGCGTCCCTAGATTGGACCTTTAAGTGCGTGTTTAAATCCAGGGGCCAAGCCAAAAATTTCCCACCAGATTCGCCTGCAAAATCTGCAGATTTGGGTGAATTCCTCTTTTCCTGAGGCCCTCCAAATTTCCTGAAGTTCCTGCATCCGCCATGAGGTGGCAGTCTTTACTCAACTGTTAAGGCTAAGGCGACCTCTGTCAGCAAGGTTAACAGGCCAACATTTCCAAGGGGCTTTATGGATCCATCAAGTCATTGAGACCTTTTTAAGCTGTCTCATCATATCTGAGTCTACGCATGTGTCTCTGAAAGATGATATTCCAGGGGCACCTGGCCGGTTCGGTCAGTAGAGAGCAGGACTCTTGGTCTCAGGGTTGTCAGTTCGAGCCCCACGTTCGATGTAGAGATTACTTAAAAAATAAAATCTGTTGGGCGGCTGGGTGGCTCAGTGGGTTAAGCCTCTGCCTTCGAGACAGGTCATGATACCCGGGTCCTAGGATGGAGCCCTGCATTGGGCTCTCTGCTCAGCAGGGAGCCTGCTTCCAGCTCTCTTTTCTCTCTCTCTTTCTCTCTCTCTCTCTCTCTCTCCTCCTCCTCCTCCTCCTCCTCCTCCCTCTCTTTCTCTCCCCCCACCCCACCCCTCTCTCTGGTAAAAAACTAAAATCTGCAAAATGAAATGAAATGGAATGAAATGAAATAAATGGGGGGGGGGCGGAAAAAAGAATAAAAGCTGATTATCTGTATTGCATGTGACATTGTGGGCTCCAAAACTATGTCTCTTTAAAATAAAACCAACAACCTTGAACTGGCTTTAAAGCCAAAAAAGTCGCACCCGTGTCCACTAAAAATAGTCAGTCAATTGTTTCCCCACTCTCAGGCTCCTGTGGGGAAGTCTGAAGTGGGCTGTTTAAGTCCAGGGGAGCCCTCGGGCCCCTCCCTGCTGATTTGCAAGATGCTCCAATTTAGACCTCAGAAGGAGTTGGCCCAAGGGCTTGGAGTGATTTTTTGTTCCTTGATAACGAGGCGAGGGAGGCGGGGGAGGGGGGAGGAGGGAGGAGGAGGAGCCGCCACCCCCGCCACCGCGGCTGGAGGCACCTGGGATGGCAAAGGAGTTGACCACTCCAGCCACACCCCCGGCGTGCAGAAACGGGTCGGGGTGGGGTGGGGTGTGTCTCGCAGCAGAGGTGGGGGCGGGGCAAGGGAGCCGCTGGCAAGGCCCGGGGCAGATTTAAAGTTTTGGACTAATCTTTTTTTTCTTTTTTCTTTTCTTTTCCCGTTTGGCCTCTGCCTGCGTCCGCCTCCGCCTCCGCCTTCAACTCACTCTGCAAAATGGGCTTTATCTGTAGTTGCTTTTCAGCCCGCTGGGAGTCAGTGGGTTGGGCATCAGTCAGTTTAGGTGTGTGTACTTGGGGAGGAGGAAGTGGGGAGGGGGAGTGGATTTCGGATTTCTAGTGTCTGTCCGCCCATCTTCCTCCACTTCCTCATTCTTTTGACTATTGGGAAGTGGGGGGGGGGGGCAGGTGTGTTCCATTTTTGTCTATCCTTCTCTCTCTGGACCATCGATTGGGGCCCTTCCCTTGAGGCATCTTTCCGATGGAGCGACATCCCAGATCATGTGACCTGAAAAACATTCGGGCTTGTTCTTACCATGCCCGATTTTTACAGGTGCCTCCTTTAAACTCAGTAAATAAATAAAGAGTTCCTTTGCAAATGGATGTTAGCAAAAGCGTCCTGAGGGAGAGAAAACATCTCAAATGTGTAACGCATAGGGACACATAGATACAAACAAAATGCAAGCAACTTCTAGCCTTTGTTTTAGTCTTACTTGTGGAGAGGTCATGAAAGACCAGAGGCTCAAAATCCACCCCTTGGCTGAAAACAAATCCAAGTGCAACATAGCATGAACACCTTTGGATCCCATCCATCAGTTGTTTTCCATTTCCAATCAAAACACGGCAGGTTCTGTGCAGCAAGCAACAAACCAAATGAAGACCCTGAGCGTTGGTTCCTCCCCAAAAGCTGGGCCTTCACTGATGGAACTAAACAGGCTTCCCAGTTTCTGATGACTTAGTCTCCTAGCAGCCTTCCTCTACTTGTGCACGCAATTCAAACATGTCAAAAGAAGCCCACTTGGGCCATCTGAGACTCATGGTACCCTGAAATGTCTTCCATGGAAGTAAGCAACTGCAAGCATAGGCTCCCCATGCATTGTACACTGTACATGTGGCCTGCAGGCGTTTTTTCTGGGGGTGGGTGGTTGCTTTCCCAACATTTATTGCAGGTTTGCATAGGGTTTTGGTTTGTTTAGTTGGTTTGGTTTGGTTTGGTTCGGTTTGGTTTTCTGCACGCACATGCGCGTGCACATATGCGTATGTGTGTTTTCCATAAAGAGTGACGAGTCGTCATGATGAAGGACGCTACAGAAAGCATATGCAAGGCTCTATGACTCTAATCTTATGGGAACCAGGGACGTTTTCTTTCTTTCTTCCTTTCTTTTTCTTTTTCTTTTCTTTTCTTTTTCTTTTTCTTTTTTTTTTTTTTTTTTTTTTTTTTTTTGCCCTTATATTTGGAAGGCTCCTTTTGAGGGATTAATTGATGGGTTGAAAAAAATTTTTTTTTCTTTAGGTTTTATGTGTATGTAATCTCTCCACACAACATAGGGCTCACATTCACAGTCCCGAGTCCCATGCTCCACCGATGGAGGATAGAGCCAGGCACCCCTTGATCAATTTTTTTTTTCTTCTCTTTTTTTTTTTTTTTTTAAATGAGGTAGATATGCAATGTGTGTGTGCTCAGGGCAGAAAGAAAGCCCACATGCTGAGGTTTGGCAGAGTCATTTGGGACCCAGTTAAGTGCGAAAGCCCAGGAGCAGGGCCCACAAATGTTAAAACGTGAAATTGTCCTTGATCAATATTCACTTAACAGATGATGTATTGAAAGTGCTCTTCGGGGACGCCTGGGTGGCGCAGTTGGTTAAACGACTAACTCCAGCTCAGGGCGTGATCCTGGAGTCCCGGAATCGAGTCCCACATCAGGCTCCCAGCTCCATGGGGAGTCTGCTTCGCTCTCTGACCTTCTCCTCGCTCATGCTCTCTCTCACTGTCTCTCTCTCTCAAATAAATAAAATAAAATCTTAAAAAAAATAAAATTAAAAAAAAAAAAAAGAAAGAAAGTGCTCTTCGGAGACGCCTGGGTGGCTCAGCCAATTAAGTGGTTAAGTGGCTGTCTTTGGCTCAGGTCGTGATCTCAGGGTCTTGAGATCAAGCCCCACACCGGGCTCCCTGTTTGGCGGGAGGCCTGCTTCTCCCTTGTCCATTCCCCCTGCTTGTATTCCCTCTCTCGCTGTCTCTCTGTCAAATATATGCAGTCTTTTAAAATGAATGAATGAATGAATAATGGGGTGCCCCGGTGGCTCAATCGGTTGAGATTGAGCGTGTCTGCCTTGGGCTCAGGTCATGATCCTGGAGTCCTGGGATTTAGTCCTGCATCGGGCTCCCTGCTCAGCTTAGAGCCCGCTTCTCCCTCTGCCCTTCACTCTGCTCGTGGGCTCGCGCTCGCGCTCCGTCTCTCTCTCTCTCTCTCTCTCATCAGTGAATAAAATCTTAAAAAAAAAAAATCAACTGAGCGAACGAATGAACGAAGAAACAAACAAACAAGAGACATGGCAACAAAGGAAAGTCCTTGCTGGGGCGGGGGGTTGGGGAGTGGAGGGGGGTACCAAAGCGGAATATCTCTAACCTGCAACACAGTCTTTATCAATGCTGCCTTCAGTCCTTCCCACGGATTCCATTTTCCATAAGCGACGGTCCCACCCAAGTGGGCTTCTTTCATGGTAAGACCCGTGTTCTCCCCTATGTCCTGCAGAGAGAGACGAGCCATGAAAAGCGAAAGTTGGGCGGATCAATATTAATCTAGGAAGTAAGCACCGTTCCTGAGACCACTAGCTGAAGTCCTGCTTCCTCTTTAGGACCCAATGTCTTATAAAAGGCGCCTGGGTGGCTCCGTGGATTAAGCCGCTGCCTTCGGCTCCGGTCATGATCTCAGGGTCCTGGGATGGAGCCCCACATCTGCCTCAGCATCCCTGCTGAGTGGGTTAAAGCCTCTGCCTTCAGCTCGGTTTATGATCCCAGGGTCCTGGGCTCGAGACCCCGGATTGGGCTCTCTGCTCGATGGCGAGCCTGCTTCCCCCTCTCTCTCTGCCTCCCTCTCTGCCTACTTGTGATCTCTGTCTGTCACGTAAGTAAATAAAATCTTAGAAGAAGAAGAAGAAGAAGAAGAAGAAGAGGGGGAGGGGGAGGGGGGAGGAGGAGGAGGAGGAGGAAGAAGAAGAGCTGATTTCACCATCCCTAGCCTTTTTTTTTTTTTAAAGATTTTATTTATTTATTTGACAGAGAGAGATCACAAGTAGGCAGAGAAGCAGGCAGAGAGAGAGAGAGGAGGAAGCAGGCTCCCTGCTGAGCAGAGAGCCCGATGTGGGACTCGATCCCAGGATCCCGAGATCATGACCTGAGCTGAAGGCAGCGGCTTAACCCACTGAGCCACCCAGGTGCCCCCATCCCTAGCCTTTGAAATGATCTGGTATCCCGTCCTAAGAGAGAACCCATTCTCCGCAGAATGCTTCCTACTTCTTTTCACTAAGTATTGCACCCAACAAGCACATTCCCATGCCACCAAACCGTCTCCGCAAACATAATTTGTAGTATCAGTGTTCTATTCTATCATGTGAGTATAGCATCCTGTGTTTAACCATTGTGCCATTGTTCGACATTCAGGTGGATTCCAACTCTTATTTGGGGCGCGCGCGCGCGCGCGTGTGTGTGTGTGTGTGTGTGTGTACATGCGTGGGCATGCTCGTGGAGGGGAGGGTTCTAGGGGTGTGTCCGTCTGCATTCAGTAGGTGTAGGGGAGGAAGAATGTTCCCTCTACTCCCCTTCTGAGTTGTTGGCTGAGACCCCGGTCAGAAAGAGATAGATCGCAGGGAGAGAAACAGTCGATTGACACGTGCAGCGCCCATCAGGCAGGAGACACCCACACCAGAAGTCACACAGAATGGCGGCTCAGAATTCCCATTTCGAGAGCGCGTCCTCCACTAGGAAAGATCCGGTTGTGGAGAAATGACAGGAGAGAGGAAAGCAGTTTTAGGCTTCTGAGCTCAGCCCACCATGGGAAGGCCAATAGATGGAAGGGAACTGACAGAGGAAGGTTTTCTGGGCAGAATGTCTTCTTTTCCTCCTGCTCCATGGAGGGAGAGTGCCTTTCCGAGGCGAGTTTTATCTCCTCCTTTCAGGTCAGGAAGCAGAGGGAGAGGCGGAGTGTCCTCCTCAGGGCTATTGCCTTTCTTTCTTTCTTTCTTTTTTTTTTTTTTTTTTTTTTGGCTATTGCCTTTCTTTCTTTCTTTTTTTCTTTCTCTCTCTCTCCTTCCTTCCCTCTTTCTTTCTTTCTTTCTTTCTTCCTATCTCTCTTAAGGTTCTGTTTATGCATTTGATAGAGAGAAACAGCGAGGGAGGGAAACAAGCAGGGGCAGGGAGAGTGGGAGAGGGAGAAGCAGGCTTCCCGCTGAGCAGGGAGCCAGATGAGATGGGGGCCCCGGGGTGGGGGTGGGTGCGCGCGCGCACACACACACGATCCCAGGTGCCCGAGATCATGACCTGACCCTATGGCAGACCCTTAACGCTTGAGCCACCCAGGTGCCCCTGGGTTACTGTTTCTTAAGCGCTTCACATTCCAAAGAACCTGTGTGCCAAAGCGGTATGGGAGCGGGGGCGGTGGCACACAGGAGACCCGTTCTCTCCCTAAGCTACAAAAAGCTCAGGGTCCCCTGGTTGGTTCTCCATAGAGTGCGCTGACTCTTAGATCTGAGTCCTGAGTTCCAGCCCCACCCTGGTTGTAGAGATCACTTCCACAAGGACCAAAATAACAATGAAGAGATAAACACCGCGCATGGCCTCTGCCGCTCTGCCTACTTGGGCTCTCTTTCTCGCTGTCAAATGCAGAAGTAAAATCTTTAAAATGAAAGAAAGAAAGAAAGAAAGTGACATCCTTTTTTCTTTCTTTCTTTCTTTCTTTGAGAGAGAGAAGAGAGGGGGACACACAAACACACACACACGTGTTTATATATGTATATGTGTACACACATGCACGCACACATATATTCTGCGTGTGCAGAAGCAGGGGGAGGGGCAGGCAGAGGGCAGGCAGAGGGAGAGGGAGAAGCAGGCTCCCCGCTGAGCAAGAAGCCTGATGTGGGACTCGATCCCAGGAACGTGGGATCATGACCTGAGCCAAAGGCAGATGCTTAACCTTAACGGACTAAGCCGCCCAGGTACCCTGTGAGTGACATTCTTATCTTCAAGGACGGGAAGTTGAGAATGAAAAGGAGAATTCTGGATAAACTGATCTTTTTTTTAAAAGATTTTATTTATTTATTTGACAGACAGAGATCACAAGCCGGCAGACAGGCAGGCAGAGAGAGGGAGAGGAGGAAGCAGCCTCCCTGCAGAGCAGAGAGCCCGATGCGGGACTCGATCCCAGGACCCTGAGATCATGACCTGAGCCGAAGGCAGCGGCTTAACCCACGGAGCCACCCAGGCACCCTGGACAAACTGATCTTCTTTCTTTTCTTTCTTTCTTTCTTTCTTTCTTTCTTTCTTTCTTTCTTTCAGATCTGTATGTTCCTTTAGCCTCCCCACGTACTTTAGTTACTCTTCCACAATCGCCTCTTCTTGGTCAACTCAATATACCAGCAACTAGGATTTGCTCCTTCTCAGGGTCTTGCTTTCCTTGGGAGGGCTTTGTCATGTGACACTTTCAGGGAACAAATTTGTAGGCTCCTTTTCCTGTTACTCCGTCTCATGTCAATGTCATCCTTAGGGTCTGCCACAAACCCCGAGGTAAAGGGTGTGCCCCGGTGACGTCTTCCTTTCCAGCATCTTTGAATTCTCCCTCCTTCGTGACCTTGTTCCTTCCGTGCACAGCCCTCTGCTCAGCTCCCGCCCCCCCCCCATGCCAGAAATATGGGTGATGGCCTCTCAAAGCTAAACATACTCTTACCGTTCGACACGGCAATCCTGCTCCTTGGTATGTATCGATGACCCAAATGAGTTGAAAACTGATGTCTGCACAGAAACCTATACGCAGACGTTCATGGCCCCTTCACTCGTAATGGCTTGAACCTGGAGGCAATCCAGAAGTCCCGCAGGAGGAGAATGGATACAGAGAGTGGGGTACCTCCAGGCCATGAACTAAATGGTTTTCGGGGCTTTGGAAAGAGATGAGCGAGCTATGGAGCTATGGGGAGCTGTGGGGAGCCAGGCAGGGAAACTTCCGTGTGTATTCCTGACTGAGATAAGCCAATCAGAAGAGGTGCACCTACCTCACGGTTCCAAGTCAATGTGACATGCTGAAGGAGGCCAAACTATGGAGAGGGTCACGAGATCAGCCGGCTGGAGAGCAGAATATGAACTGTAGCAGACAGCGTCATAGACGGACAGGTGTGTGGAGAGGGTTTCTCCCCCTCTTTGACCAGGTTTTGCTCCAAAGGAGTGCAGCCAAAATTGTAACCAAAGGAGGCAGTGGGCTCTCCGAAAAATCTCAAGGAAAAGTACTTTAAGCAACAGGAATAGCTATTGGTCAGTCTCTAAAGGAAAGGGTGGAGAGATTCAACCAGTTGGCCTGGAAGTTGGCGATAAATGTTTTCTCCCAGAATATGGAGGCCTCGGGGTAGTTCTAGATGACGTGGACTATTTTCTTACTTAGAGACCGTGACATTCTGAGAAAATATATAGACTGAAATAAATCATTATTGCAATGGCATCCCGTGAAACTACTCAGTCCACTGAAGTTGTGAAATCTTGCCTCGTGTTAGTAATTTCCATGTCTGTCTTTCATAATAAGCCAATGATATTCAAACTAATGATAAGGAAGGTAAGAGGTCAGGCAGGCAGGCAGGCAGGGAAAAAGGGAAAACCAAGATCTGTCGGCTGCCAGGGGTTTTGGCAGGCGTGGAGGGTGCGTGTTGGGGGGTGGGGGGAGGGCGTGGGTGGGTAGGTGGGTGGGTAGGGTGACTAGGCAGGGCACAGAGGATTTTTAAGGCGGTGGAACTATTCAGAGTGCTACGATGGTGGTAAGATACTTTTGTCAAAACCCAGAGAAGGGGGGCGCCTGGGTGTCTCAGTGAGTCAAGTCTCTGCCTTTGGCTCTGGTCATGGTCTCCGGGTCCTGGGATCGAGCCCCGTATTGGGCTCTCTGCTTGGCGGGGAGCCTGCTCCCCTCCCCCTACTTATGATCTGTGTGTCTGTCTGTCTCTCTCTCTGTCAAATAAATAAATAAAGTCGTTATAAAAAGGAAAACAAAACCCCAGAGAATGGATAACGCCAAGAGTGGACTCTCGTGTAAACTCTGGGCTCTGAGTGGCTGATGATGATGTCACAGTGTGGATTCATCCTTTGTAAGCGATACACCAGCTTTGCCACGGATGGACGGATGGTCGGTTGGTCAATAGGCTTGTGGAAGCTCTCAGGGAGCAGGCCTGTGCCTCTGAGTGTTGGGGGGCTGGGCCGGGGCCAGTGAGCAGGGAGGGATGGCAGAGCAGGTGTCCTGCGGGTACTGGCCATATTCTCCAGTGAATTTGGCTGTGAACACAAAATCGATCAAAATAAGTAAGTAAGTAAGTAAGTAAGTACGTAAGTACGTAAATAAATAAATAATTAAAACCAAAGCCCCATTAAACACGCACGCGCACACACACGCGCGCGCGCTGCGCGCGCGCGCGCGCACACACACACACACACACACACACACACACACACGAAGGAACAAACACAAAAACCGGACAGACAGGCAGACCGGATGTGGAGCTGCCCGGGAAATGGTCAAGAAAGAATTGCAGAGATGTGTTTGGTGCAAAAAGGTGCTTTTATGACAGCACGGGGACAGGACCTGTGGGCAGAAAGAGCTGTGCTGGGATTGTGAGGGGTCACTGGTGATACAGTTTCCAGTTAGTGGGGGTTAGGGATAAGGTAAGTCTCCAAGGAATGTGTGTATGCTGCGAGCAAGGTCTCTGAGACCTTGCAGGGCTACGTCCTGTCAAGGTGAGGTAAGTCCCTTTTGTTTTAGCAAAGCGTGTGTCTTTAGATGTGTGTCTGTGGGCCACGTGTTGGAAGAGGGATGTTAGCATCTCGTGGGCATTTGTGGCTATCGGAGTGAAGTGACACGGACTAGAGCAAATCCTCGCGGGTAAAACATTGAACAAAATCCTTGAGGGAGTTGTAGGGGTGTTGCACCCTGTATGTGTGTCAGGGATTCATCAGCGGGTTACAAGTGGTCAGGAGACCTTGCTGTTGCCTCATTTCTCTTGCCTTCGCTCTCTACATCTGGTCTGAGTGACGTTCCAGGTGGACATTCTTGCCACTGGGGTGGGGGTGGGGGTGGGGGTGGGGCTGCTGGTGGTGGTTGTGGTGGTGGTGGGGTGGTGGTGGTGGTGGTGTTTGGTAGTGGTGGTGGACACACATTCTTCTCTACCTGCTTAGGGTCTGTGGCTGGGCCTAGGATGGTATCCGACAGAAGAGCTTCCCTAGAGAAGGGCATCCAACTGTGGACAGGTGTTTGCCAGCACAGGGGCGCCTTCACAAGGACCTAAAGACAGGGACTCGAGGGGTGCCTGGGTGGCTGGGCGGGTTGGGCCTCCGCCTTCCAGGTCATGATCTCGTGATCTCCGGGTCCTGGGATCGAGCCCTGCGTCAGGCTCTCTGCTCGACCGGGAGCTTGCTTCCCCCCCCCCCAGCCCCCCTCTCTGCCTACTTGTGATCTCGGTCTCTCAAATAAGTAAATAAAGTAAAATCTTAAAAGAAAAAAGAATGAAAGAAAGAAAGACAGACAGACAGACAGACAGACAAGACAGGGACTCGATCCACTCGTGAAGAACGGATGAGAAAAAAGGGGTTTGGTCAAGGGGCAGGTAGCCGCTTGGAAAAGACAGCCCCGGGAAGACGGGGGTGGGGGTGGGGGTGGGTCTGGTTGAAGAAGTTTTATCGATGTGGACGGTTCAGACCCTAATTCTCCGGTTCCCCTCTCCTGTCTCTGGTGATGGAGGATGCCTTTCTGCTTCCTGGTTCCAGGGAAGGTACCTATCACATGGGAGTTGGCTCTCTTGGTCTCATGAAGACCAGAAGGGTCGGCATATCCTTCTTGTTGGTGCTGTGTCTTCAAGGAGTTGAATTTGAGATAACCGACGTGCCACAGTGGGCACCTTTCAGGGGTGACATGTTCTGGTTTCCTTCAGGGCAGTCTACCCAGACTCAAGTGGCTCACGGGTCCTTGTTCCGCGGGAATCCCTCTCCCCATCCCTGGTCCTGCCATTGCTGGCTCCTTTCTTTCCGGCCATTCCCGAGGCTCCTCCACAGCGGCAGTGTGCCTGCGCATAGGCTCCTTGGCCTGGGTGTTAAAAAGAAAATCGGGGGACGCCTGGGTGGCTCAGTTGGTTAAGCAGCTGCCTTTGGCTCAGGTCATGATCCCAGCGTCCTGGGATCGAGTCCCACATCGGGCTCCTTGCTCAGCCGGGAGCCTGCTTCTCCCTCTGCCTCTGCCTGCCATTCTGTCTGCCTGTGCTCGCTCTCTACCCCCTCCCCTCTCTCTGATAAATAAATAAAATCTTTAAAAAAAGAAAAAAAGAAAAGAAAAGAAAAAAGAAAATCGGAAGGTTCTCTGCCGTTCGACCCTGGGCCCTGCAGAGTTTGTCGTTGCTAATGGTTCTTCTGTATTTTTTAATCGCCTCTGGGATGATCAGGGATGGACTCCCTGCCTCTCAAACCCAGACTCCATGTCCATTTGGAAGTAGACATTAAACTGCCTCGCTGGTTTTCTGAGTCGGGGGCCTTGTATTAGACATGACCTGCTCAAAGGGACCTGACCCTAAAAATCTTGGTTTTCTTCCTTGCCTTGGGCCGTGTGGCAGACTTCCCATCTGAATGGATTGTACCCAGATTCCCCTAGTGACCCAGATCCAACCTCCGGGAGCGAGCGTTTCCTCATTTTGTTTCTCTCTGAGCAACACCCTCCACCACCCCACCTCCCACTCCCGGCTGATCCCCCAGGCCTCTGTGTGTCCTTTGCTCTTGGGTCCTCTTCAGAGGGTGTTTCACAGAGCCTAGGTTTTTAATTTTGGGGACTTCCAACCCCTCCGTTTATTTATTTATTTATTTTTTACGGATCGCGCCTTTGGTGTCCAGTCTTAAACCCTCTTTGCCTGGCCCTAGATCCCCAGCTCTCCCCCTAGAATCACCCCCCCAACACGCGCGCATGCACACAGACACAGACACACACAGGCACCCAGACACAGACACACAGACACACAGACAGACAGACAGACAGACAGACACACACACACACACACACACACACACACACACGTGTGTTCCAGTGTTCTGTTTCCCATGGAAGTGTGGGATCCGTTTGGAGTTCACATTGGTAGGAGGGGTGAGGTCTGGCTGTTTGGATAGAAGCTTTCTTCTTCCTTTTTTTCTCCTTCAAAAAGAATTTTGGTGGTGGTGGGAGGGAGGGAGGGAAGGAGGGAGGGAGGGCGGGCGAAGGAGCGAAGGATCCAGAAGGAGGGTCAGAGAGCGGGAGGGCGAGAAGCAGAGTCTCTGCTGAGTAGGGAGCCCCGATGGATGCGGGGCTCAATCCCAGGACCCGGAGATCATGACCTGAGCTGAAGGCAGAGACATTTCGCTGACTGAGCCGCTCAGGCGCCCCAGTTTTCTTGTTTCTTTTTCTTTTTCTTTTTTTTTTTTTTTAAGATTTTATTTATTTATTTGACAGAGAGAGATCACAAGTAGGCAGAGAGGCAGTCAGAGTGAGAGGGGGGAAGCAGGCTTGCCGCTGCGCAGAGAGCCCGATGCGGGGCTCGATCCCAGGACCCTGGGATCATGACCTGAGCCGAAGGCAGAGGCTTTTTAACCCATTGAGCCACTCAGGTGCCCCCCAGTTTTCTTGTTTCTTTGTCTGCCTTCTTGCCTGCGTGTTGGGCCTGTGGATGTCTGATGACTGGACTGACTATCCTCTGATTTCGTGGGGAGGTGGGCCATGTTTCCTCCTTTGAATGGCCTTTGCGCATCGGTGTGTTATGCCCAAATTCCGAGACCCCCCAAAGACGACCACCAGAGTCCAGAGTCAAAGCCAAACAGCAAGGGTCGTTTATTACGAGTTCAAACCCGGACCTCTGCGCCCTCGTTGCCGGTGACGCTAAGAGGTCCTGAGCTCAGGATCACGGCACTTTTTTTTTTTTTTTTTTTTTTTTTTTTTAAGATTTTATGTCTTTATTTGACAGAGAGGGAGGGAGAGAGAGAGAGAGAGAGAGAGAGAGAGATCACAAGTAGGCAGAGAGGCAGGCGGGGGCGCGGGTGGGGGGGGGCGGGGAGCAGGCTCCCTGCTGAGCAGAGAGCCCGATGCGGGGCTCGATCCCAGGAACCTGAGATCATGACCTGAGCTGAAGGCAGAGGCTTAACCCACTGAGCCACACAGGCGCCCCATGGGTCACGGCACTTTTTATGCACTATTTTTGGGGAGGCAGGGACTTAGCATACATCATAGTATCTCCTAACAAATCACTACGTACCGCGGGAAAATCAAACAGCAACTCTCTAATATGACTGGCGCGCTACAGAGCGGGAAAAGGCTGGGAACAGATTATTGGTTAGGTCAAAGGGCTGTCATTCTTCAAACTGCTTGGTCGGCACCGCTAGGGTATGTGTCACCTCTGGATTGGCCGGGGTCTCCCTGTCAAGCTGCGGGGTGCCAGATGGTTGCTCTCTCTTGCACCCAGAGCTGGGTGGGGGGTCCGGGAGCAGTCATTTTGTCACGTCCAGTTCTGGGTGGGGGTTTCTCTGGTGCCAGATGACTGTTCTCTCTCGGCCCAGAGCCGGGTGGGGGTCCGGGAGCGGCCACTCTGCCAGGTTCAATTCTGGGCGGGGGTTGTGTGGTTACAGAGTGCCTATAGAAAGTTTGCTGGTAATTTTCCATCTCCTCATGGGTTAGCAAGCGAGGGTGCAGAAGCAGAAATAGCGGTTATGGTTATAATTTAGGCATCTCAGGTGAAACCTTTGTTGGGCTTGGGCATATCTGTTTGGGTATCTGTTCCGTTCCATCGATTCATTGATGGACTGACCATGTCTCTTTGTCTGCCAACATCACAGGGTTCCCGTGGCCTCTACCAAAAAAAAAAAAAAAAAAAAAGCATTCGACCAGGGGTGACTTTATTTCTGATTTTTGTTTTGGTTTCCTATGTTGTGTTTGAAATCGACATAGCGGTTCAAATGTCTTTGGCCTGTCAGCTCTGTACACCCACCCAGTGTGGCCCTGGAATTCAGGACCCCCACAGATCAAGAGTCGCCTTCCTCGGGGATCCTCTGGACCGAGCCAGCCAGCTAGGTGCCCTGAAAGACGTGTACTTGAATCACAGGTGTGAAGTCTGCGCCCATGAACTTTGCACTGGGAAACCTTATTTGGATCGTCGCACTCTTGGGGGAAATACTGGTGAAAGAACGTTGTGTAGCTAACTACGGAGGAACTGACTTGGAAGGAAAACCTTCTTTTGCAGTTTCTGGTGTTTGGTCAATTCTCTCGACTCAATAGGTGTCCAGCCTTCAGAGTCACATTATTTGCTTGATTTCTCTCTTGTCTGCGTTTCCTCATTTACTTTTATAGTGAGTGCTCAGGGTTGATGCTTGACAGGGAACAGTTTTCATCCTGGGTGTGTGTGTGCGTGTGTGCGTGTGTGCGTGTGTGTGCGTGTGTGTGTGTGTGTGTGTGTGTGTGTGTGTGTGTCGTGGGCAGTCGGGGCCCCCCCTCTTCCAGCGGCAGCGGCCCGGGCGCGTTTCCCAAGTCTCCCCTGGGCTGCTGGAGTCACGCCGTGCCCGCCGGGAGCTCCCGAGGCTGACACCCGCCCTTCCGAAGTGGGCTGGGACACGAGATTGGGCGGTCTGGTGGCCGGCCACGCGACTTCACGGCCCTGCGCTCGGGGGGTCTGCCTCGGTGTCTTTCGCGGCGGTTGCCTGCCGCCACCTGGCGGCCGCTTTTATATAGCGTCTCCCCGCCGGAGCGTGGGCGATATCGGCAAGGGATGGCATTTGGTGGCGGTCCCCGAGCTGCAGTTCCGGGAAGCCGGCGACACTAGAGGGAGCCTCCCGTTTTCTCTGGGGTGTCAGGGCGCGATTGGCTCGTGGAAGATTGAACCCTTAGTTTTTTTGGGAAACCCGTGGCGCTGTCGCTTTGTCCTCTTTCTCCTCCTCGCTCTCCTGTTAGGGGTGTTGGGGGCTGCCTGGAGGGGTGGACCAGCACCCCGCCGGTGCCCCCTCCTCCGCCTCTGGGAGAACGGGAGAGAGTGTGCACGTGCGGCACGAGGAAGCCGTTCGGCCTGTGGCTCTGGCCGGTCGTCAGGCCACGTATTCCGTGTCACACCCGGGCGGCTGGGGACCGGCATGAGCCTCGCGGGGAAGTCCGTGGATGGCGCGAGGGTTCCGTCCGCGGGCTCGCGTGGGGTCCTGGTCGTCGCCCCCGATTTTCTCACCAAGTTTTCCGAGGCCCTCTGCGTAGGTGGGGACCGGATCGGACCGGAACGGACCGGATGGGATCAGACCAGGCGGCGCCGCGAGGGGAGGCACCGGCCGCGACCTCCGTGGAGGTCGGGCCATCTGGGGGTGCGGGGGCGCCTCGCCTCCTCTCCCAGTCCCAGCCGGGAGTCAGTGACAGTCCTGGGGCGGTCCAGGGGCGGTCCTGAGGGCCGGGGCCGGTGGGGAGAGAGAGGAGGAGGCGAGCGCCGCCAGGTCCCCCCCCACCCTCACAACTTGATTTTTCTAAGTCCCGACCTGGGGACAACAGGCGGACCAGGGGAGGAGCCACCCTGGCTGATCCGCGGCGGGCCCTGGCCGGCCCCGGCCGACCCCGGCCGCTCCCGGCCGCTCCAGACGGGCCACGGCCGATCCCTGCCGGGCCCTGGCCGGCCCTGGCCGGCCCCGGCCGGCCCCGGCCGCTCCCGCCAGGCCCCGGCCGCTCCCGGCCGCTCCCGCCCGGCCCCGGCCGATCCCGGTCGGGCCCCGGCCGCTCCCGGCCGCTCCCGCCCGGCCCCGGCCGATCCCGGTCGGGCCCTGGCCGGCCCCGGCCGGCCCCGGCCGATACCGGCCGGCCCTGGCTGCTCCCGGCCGGCCCCGGCCGATGCTGGCTGGCCACGGCCGACCCTGGCCGATCCCGGCCAGCCCCGGCCGCTCCAGACCGGCCCCGGCCGATCCCTGCCGGACCCTGGCCGGCCCTGGCCGCTCCCGCCTGGCCCCGGCCGCTCCCGGCCGGCCCCGGCCGATGCCGGCTGGCCACGGCCGACCCTGGCCGATCCCGGCCGGCCCCGGCCGATCCCTGCCGGGCCCTGGCCGGCCCTGGCCGCTCCCGCCTGGCCCCGGCCGCTCCCGGCCGGGCCCTGGCCGCTCCCGCCTGGCCCCGGCCGCTCCCGGCTGCTCCCGGCCGGCCCCGGCCCATCCGGGCCGCTCCCGGCCGGCCCCGGCCGGCCCCGGCCGACCCTGGCCGATCCCGGCCGGCCCCGGCCGCTCCAGACCGGCCCCGGCCGATCCCTGGCCGGCCCTGGCCGCTCCCGCCTGGCCACGGCCGCTCCCGGCTGGGCCCCGGCCCCTCCGGGCCGCTCCCGGCCGGCCCCGGCCGACCCTGGCCGCTCCCGCCTGGCCCCGGCCGCTCCCGGCCGGGCCCTGGCCGGCCACGGCCGCTCCCGGCCGCTCCCGGCCGGCCCCGGCCGATGCCGGCTGGCCCCGGCCGACCCTGGCCGATCACGGCCGGCCCCGGCCGATCCCTGCCGGGCCCTTGCCGGCCCTGGCCAGCCCCGGCCGCTCCCGCCCGGCCCCGGCCGCTCCCGCCCGGCCCCGGCTGATGCCGGCCGGCCCTGGCCGCAACCGGCCGGGCCCTGGCCGGCCCTGGCCGCTCCCGGCCGGCCCTGGCTGGCCCAGCCCACACCGCTCCACCCCGCCTCGCGTCAGCTATCGGTCCCGGCTACACCCTTCCCCACGCTCCCGGGGGTCGACCAGATGGCCCTAGGGGTTCCGTGGTGCGGCCCCCCCCTTGTGTGTGTGTGTGTGTGTGTGTGTGTGTGTGTGTGTGTGTGTGTGTGTAGGGCAATGGAGTGGTGTTTGGGGCCAGTGGCCGGGCCATGGTCCCACGAGGTCCCGGTGACCTGTGGCTAGGCCCCGCCTGATGGCGTGGGTATTTTGTCCCCTGAAAGGAGCACTTTTTTTTGCCAGGTAGGTGCTGACACGCTGTTTGAGTGACTTGCCTTAGAGCTGTGGGCCTCTGGGTGCGTGCGGGGCTCCGGGCTTGGCTGTGGTGCCAAATCCGGTTCGGCCCTCGCTTGTTTGAGCCGTCTGCGTGGGCCTGTGCGCTGCCGGCTCTTGCTTACCCCCAGGTGGCCTGGGCTGTGGTGCCATCTCTGGTCTCCAGCACCCGAGGGCTGCGTGGGCAGGTGGCGTGGGTCCTTTACCCCGTGCACTCTGCGCTGCGGGCACCCGGCTGTGGCTGTGGCAACCCCTGTTCCGTTCCACAAGGCTCTGTGCCGCGTGTCAGGCATTCTCCCTGGGTTGCCCGGCTGTCCTTGCCCTGGGCTCGAGGGGTGCCGGCGAGGCTCAAAAGCAGGTCCTTCTGGTTGATGTCCTCGCCGGGTGTTTCCCCCCTCTGGGGCCTCCTTGGGCACGTTTTTTTGCTGATCGATGTGGTGATGTCGCGTTCTCCCGGGCCGGGCCT